>NW_010300017.1:2654-77917 GCF_000700745.2 Antrostomus carolinensis | reverse complement strand
TAAAATACACTGGCCTCTGATGGCTAGAACACTAAGAAAGGAAGCCAGAGTACAGGCACAACGGGATGTTTATAGATTAGGTCCCCTTGGAGGTAAGGGCTGGGTGTGAGGAGAGAACTGGGAAGGGATGCACAGAACAAGAAATCCTCCACATCTGCATTTCTGCTCCAGCTTAAGGACAGGGTTTTTTTCCTCTGTAGTTCCTCTGAAAAAAGCAAACTCTTGCACTAGAATTTATTTCTTCGTTGTTGCTAACAGGGCTATGTTTATTCTGCTGAGATAGTGAAGGAGATGCTATAAGGAAAATCATCTTCATCCAATTTATATAACACAAGCATTTTTACATCAACAAGCTTTTGTTTTCAGATCTACTACTGATGCTGTTTAGGTAGCTGCATTTTGTGAAAAGATACACCATCCCTCACCATTTAAAACTTTATTTTTCCTTGAAAAATTACTACTAGCTATACATTGTATTTGAGCTGCTACTCTCTGTATTTCACGCTCAGAAAATAATTTAATGAATAATTATTTTCCCCCAATTTGTCTCTTGTGTGCTTTGCCTGGGTCTAGTTTCAGTGTGGAAAGAAGGTATTAATTTGATGTTTGTCTCAATCAGAAGAAGGTAATACTAGGAAGATCATGTAATACCTGAAAACGTAACTGTAATCTAGTCCACAAAACGCAAGCTACCCTGTTTAATCTGTGGTTGTCTTGCACTTCTGGAACTTAGACCTTTTATAAGGATAGACTGCTGACCCAACTCCAGCCATGAGAGCTTTTTGTCTATTCATTAAGCTTTGATCTGTCCAGAAGCTAAAATGCCTGTCAGTAGCTTTCACTGTCGGTGCCCTGAAAATGCTAGATAGCAGCCTCAAAATAGTTTTACAGCATTGGTCCTCACCTACACCTATGGTAATTCCTGAACCACTGCAGAATTAACTGACTGTTGCCTTGCTGATTGCAGGCACACCTATACTTGGTATCTCCTCCTAAAAATAGGAACTAGACCAAAGAGCATGGCATGCTTCTGCACTTGCAAGAAATAGATACAACAGAGTACTGCAAAGAAGCAAGAGGAGGAGCCTCATGCACCTCATCCCACTTTCCTAGCTAGCTACTTCCCTAAGAAGGATCATGATGTTCACCAGGTCCATCACCCTAGCAGCAGACAGTACCCATTTCTAGTTGTGCAGCATTGAGGCTTCCTTCCAGGGGACAAAAGAACTGACACCTCTTCAGGGAGTGTGAATAGAATTGTTCCTGCTCCTCTTCTAAAAATCTTGATCCATATTCTCTTTAGTCTTCTATTAAAAAGTTCACACTAATTTATTCTCTGCCCCAGCTCCCCCAAAAATGGAGTCTAACCAATCACCTCTACCATTCTTCACACTGAAGGCCATCAGGGAAATTTGAAGCAAAGTCTACAGATGTAGCACATTCCCCACTTTGTATTCAGAAAGGCTAAAGTATTTTGAGTCATGTGAGCAAACTTTGTTATGATCCTTTGAGTGTATCATAAAGTATTTTCAAAATAGATCAAATTATTACAACCCATTCAACAGTCCACTCCCTTTCAACAGTCTTAAACTATGTAAAGAAATGTTTCAAAGAAACATTTCAGAACTTCCTAAAAACCTTTCTTAAAGTCTGAAAATTTCAAAACGAGGCTGTTATTCCAATATAAAATGATTTTTTTGTAATTATGGCATTTTTCACCATAGTGGATGTTTTAACAAGCTCTAATGATGATTGTTAATTTCTTTTAGGAAGCTGAGACACTGTATTCCCTAAAATCTCTTTCAAATAGACACTAACTCAGTATTCAAATGGATTTGAACACAGAATAGTTACAGTCCCACTGCACTATGTTAAAAAGCAATTAGCTTAGCATTAATGAAAATGTAAAGGTGCTCACACTGTGTGAAGTTAAGGATCCCAAGCATAATCAATACACTGTTCAAAGTAGCTGTATTAGGAGATTTTCTCTCCATGCACTATATATGGAGCCTAATAATCCATTTTGTCACCTTAGAGGTTTACAGTCCAATAGTGTTAATACCCCTCTAATAGCTACATCCCAAGACAGCAGTATGCTAAAAGCTCACATGGTAAAACACAACAGCGTGTGTGTCTGGATAGCGTCGAGAGAGGAATGTGATGTATACTTGCACAAAAGTATAGAACCAGGTTCTCCGTAACATGTGATTCCACAACACATTTGCCCCAGATTTTTATGTCTGTTTTTATAAACAGTTGGTTTAGGGCATTTTGTTCCTGGTTTTTGCATGAAATTAAGAAATACAGAATAAATTACCATGATGACTCTCAGTAACAAGAGGAAGGACTAGAAAACGTGCTTCTAAAATAAATGCTTCAGTATCTTTTTGCACTGCCAATGTATTATTTTTAAATGCCCATATTTTTCTCTGAAAAAACTAAAGCACCAGAAAAAAAGTCCATAGCCAGAAAAAAGCTATGGGATACATAGCACAGTATCAATCACAGGAAATCTAACAAGGTGATGGCAGACACTTGAGTTTAAAGTACCTATCATGGTACCTGAAAAACAGCCAATACTTTTCCTGGATCCTGTAGGAAGCCTGAAAGTATTAGGTGAGAATTCCCAGGCTTCTGGTTCTTACTGAAATTCAAACTAACTTTTCACCACTGAATTAAAGAAACAAGCCTGAAGAACTAGGAATCAGGCATATATCATAGGGAATGCACAGATGCAAGGATAGGAGATGAAGTTCTAACTGCTGACATGTACACTCATACTGAAAGAAATTCTGTATATATTCCAGTTGGCATGTTATAACCAAAGGTGACTAAATTCACTTGAGCTTAAGGTTCCAGTGGATGACCTAGTTTTGCCTGTCTACAAAATGAAAACAGAGAACTAACAACTAAAATAGAAATGTAGTCCTGTTCCTTTTAATATTATCTAAAAAGTACATGAGATCCATGACCAGTTCCTGGTAACTTCACATTGAAATACTAGAGAAAGGCAAAACAAAAGTAGCAGGCATTGGATTCAGTTGTAATTTGGATTTTGTTTGGTACAGCTGATTACAAAAGACAGTGCTGATCTCAATAGTGATGTTCTAGTACTGCACAAAACTGTCGTTTTTTAACTAGAAAGGCAGTGCATTGTTTACAGGCTCAGTTTATCCAGAATTAAGAGACCATTTTGTCACATGCAGCTATGGTAGATGTTTCAACAATTAACCTCCCATCCTACACAAAAAACACAGTATAGAGGAGGTTCACATCTGCATGTGGAGCACACGAAGAATATGTTCATGTAAGACCATGCACTGCAGTGTAAAATATCGGAGTTAAGAACAAATAGGTGAACCAGTCTCTGCAGCTCTATACTGTGGGTTTTTTTTCCTGATACGTAAGCTAGTTTAGCAATCCTATCTACCATGGTACAGTCAAACTCCTAAAGAACACTGCCATAGCAAAACCAGCTCTGCAGAGTCTCTGTATCCTACTGAAGCTAATCCCATACAATTCATCTCGAGAACTCCACCACTCTCTCTATGGAATACTTTGTTAAAACAGATTTTCAGTAGAAAAATTTAGTTCCTTATTTTCCTAAATTGCTTTAGAATGCTTGTAAAGTATATTGTAAAATATACTTTATTTCTGCAATAAAATGAGAATATTATATGGACAACAAAATAAGGCAACCTTACCATTCCCTCATACATACTTAGTTCTCAACACAATTATTTCAAACATAATTTTCAGCCTGTTTACAATTTCTGTTTATATTGAAGTTAACCGTTTATTTGTGATGGTACTTCAGCAAGTAAAGGAATCCTAATGTTGCAACAACACCTCCAGGGATGAAACCAGGTTTCATAGAGTCCAATGTCCTTCAAAAGTCACAATATAAACTAAGTACATTTGCACACACAAGGACAACAGACACCGTAAGTTGCTACATTACTACCCATACCAGGAGTTTCAAGCTGTCTGAAAAGAAAGACCATTTTTCTGGTGTTGAAAGGACGATGAATCTGTTAAAACTTCCAGCTCTTTGCTCCACTTCTTAAGCAGTGATGGATTAACAGAAAATGAAGCAGTAACTGAAACGCTACAGGTGACAACCCAATGAATAGAAGTAAGCCAGCGCTGCCTTCTCTTTATTCAACACTCTGCGCTTTACACTGCAGTACCAGTGACTGTTCCATACCCCACCCAGCCACTCCAGCTCTGCCACCACAGCCTGTGGGGTAGAGGTGGAACAGCTTTAGCTAATCTTAATACAGTGTAGACAGGAATTTCAAAAGCCCAGGATTTATCCACCTAAACCAAAAGTAGAATCTCACTAGTTTATCTTTCCTTCAGGCCACCAATGCTTTCCATTGTTGTTGCCATGACATGTCAGTTGTTCTTACCTGTTGTTTGAGAGCCTCTAGAGATTCAAATTCCAATTTGGCTAGTTTTATCTGGATATCTCTTGGTTTATCCGGAATTACAAATGCCATGATAAACTTTATTGCTAGTAGCAAGTGCTGGAAAAAAAGTAAAAAGAAAAATATTGTTCTATAGAGTTTGAAGCATGGGGAGAGCAGCATAATCCCTATTTGAAATTTTAGTAACAGAGGTATAAACAACTATTTCTTCTGACATGTACAACACAGCATACTATAACCACATTGAGCCTCAGCTACTCCATATTTTTTCTATTTACAGTCATTCATTATTTGAATATAAATATATATAGTTTGGCTTATTTTCATAATAATCCTATTTTCACCATGTGCAATACATTTCTAATTCAATTTTGTATTTGATTCCAGATAAAATAATTTTTAAAACATATTATTGGTGCATAGAAACTGAATTATGGCACTCAGAACACATAGTTTCATAGTGAAATTTTTACACATATACACACAAATATTATTACATATAATCAGATGCAATTTTAACACACATACATGCATGCATACATATACATATGTCAGGATATAAATGAAACAAGCACAAAATTTCTGCATTACAGAAGTTATTGAAACCTAAAAGCACTCCTGAGAAAGCATCAGAAGAGAACAAAACAAAATAAAGATAAAATAAAATAAGTGTCACACTCATGAACAGAAACTTTCCAGGAAATGGAGAAATATTCTACATGTAAAATGTCAAATTAATCATAATTTATCACAAAAGATTATAATCTTATTTATGAGGAAAAAAAAAAGCATTACGTTCTGTTGAACCTAGTCATTGACCAGTCTTTAAATTTCCCTTACACATGCACCATTCCCCTCCTCTCACCAAAACAAGTGCCAAACTGTCAAGCCAGTGGTTTTGTTTCTTCATTTATGTCAACTATAAGTATCACCTAAACAAGAACCATTAAATCTTGTTTTATTAAGGGCTAAGCTAACAGTATGCTGGATGTTTGCAAGCAGGAACTTGGTCCTAGCTGAGAAAACCCTGACCAATATAAAGCAACACTTTAAGCATGTGCTTAAGTTCCATTGACATTATGATACTCACAGACATGCTTAAATTTAGATTGCATGTCCAAGCTACTTAGAGTTTTACAAATGGAACAGATCAGTGCTCCTTTCTGAAACACATTTTGCTGACTAGACACGATCTTGATGCACTTGGGCACGTGAATAACAAAGTAACAGACCAAAAACCCCTGAGATTCTGCAATTATGTGAGCAAGAAGCTAGGAAAAAACACTACAGACTAGCAGTGTTCTACAAGTGGTAGGGAAAATAAATAAGCCAATTCCAATAAATAAGAGTTAAAGTAACAAATCAGATAATAGTAATAAGTTAGAAAACAACTAAGAGCCATACATTGAATTATTTTTTTAAATGTATTACAGAAAAATAGTAAGTAGGTCTAGGAAACAAACTCTTAGTGCAAGAAATAATACTTAAAGAGGTGAAAGGAAGGCTGAAAATCAATGCAATTGTAATACATTATCAATGAAAACCTGACCACAGGCTTATGAAGCAACTAGCATGTCTGCTGTGCAATGCAATGGGTAATACTGCATTATTAACAAAAAAATTATGTCAAGAGTAAAACATTCTCCCACTCATACAAAGTCTTTTTTTCCCCCACTCAATTTAATAGCATCTGCTACTAAGGAACTTGTACAAAAAGCCTGATAGCAAACAATATTGGTTTATGCTAGAAATTCATAACAATAAAGATGTCTCAGAGCTGACACTGGAGGAATCTCTTAAATGGAAAATGGTAAAATGTTGAAGACAATAATAAAAAGTAAGACAAACAATACTCCTATGCAGAACAGAGTCACAAGGAATCAGAGGTTGAAGGGGAATAACTGATCTACACATAAAATCTTGGTTTGGAAGCAGGAAGATGAGGAGAGCAAATTTGGAGTACTTAAAACTAGCTAACAGGATTAAGCTAAAATCTTATATTTAAGGCAAATGACTGACAGAATTAGCAGCAACTGAGGGATATTTATTTGAAAAGTTATAATTGACATTTCAGTTGAAAAAAAGACTCAGCATCACACAATGTAGCTTCCAGCTGCCCAAAGTCCTTTGGGCTGGGGTCCATCTCACATTGCTAAACAAAAAACCCCATCATATTAAAGAGCAAGAATCAGACTTTGGAACTGTAATAGTTCATCCACTGCCTCTTGAAGAGCTTGAAAAACCTAAGCCAAGCTAGTAACTTGGCACGGAGACTTCAAAATAGCTCAAAATTTGGACAATTTTTAAGAGAATAAATCAAAACCATTTCAGGTAAATGTAAACAATACTATGGAGGACAGAGACTGAGTTTTTCCCTTTTTTAAATAGGGGTGAGGAAGGAATAGAAGAGACATCTAGGGAAACCAGAAATAAAACCAACAAAAATGCTGCAGTTAACCCTGGAAAACACAGCATTTTTTAAAACAGAGTTAGAAGTTTAACTACTTCACCATACAAAGAGTTTTAATGTTGTATCCACTAACCAGAGCTCAGCAGTTCAGCAGTATTTCAGATGGGGTTTTTTTGGCAATAGGCTACCTGTTACCCACATGTATTGGAAAATGCCCTTGACACAAACTAGCTGTTTGTGAGAAAAGTAGTCAGTTTTCATGCTAGCGCAACTCACAGCCTGTAAACACAAGGATACAGCCCCAAACAACAAGGCAGAACTTCTGATTCAGAAAGCCTTCAAGCCAGAGAAGGTTCAAAGGTTGGAGTACAGATCGGGAATCACTAGTTTTGCTTCCCCTACTGTTATCCTCTTTCCTTGGCATCCACTGTAGGCCACTGTAAAAAAAAGATGACTGAGTCAGGTAGACCTTTGGTTTACCCCTCAGAATGGTTTTTTAATGGTTTTTTCCCTCCCAAAAACAAAAGCTTTAGCAGTCATAAAGTGCTCAGAACTGCATGGGATGTTCCTGTGTGCAAGACTGTGACCTCAGAAAACACACTGGACTTAACAGACTGCAAATTCAGTTCAGTGCCACCTCAGAACTCCCAGTGAACCTGAAAAAAGACATCAGAGCAACAGCCTCCCTTGGATAACTTCTCCAGCTGTTCCTATTTGCACATTAGGAGTAATATTAATAAAATTGGGAAGGTTAACTGGCATAAATTATGAATGTGGGTCATATGACTCATGAAAACTCTTTAAAAGAAAATGTATCTAATTTTTTTAACAGTTTATATCACATTTTGGAATTGACATTTGATTAAGGAAATGTAAGTATTCAAGAGAAACTGAAGGAAAAAGTAGGGAGATGAGTAGTTGTGTTATGAGGATCATTCATATTCCATACTGATCTTTTAATCTGGTTCTAGTATAATTCCTGCAAGTCAGAACCACAAAAACGAGACATCTGCTTTCAAAAAAAGAAATGTCTTAAGAGCACAGTATAAATCACCAGAATAGACAGCAAAATTATCTTTCATAGTATAAAGTTATATTATAAAGAATATACTATAAAAAGACAATAGGAAAGTTCATCCAAATTTGCAACACAACTAGTGCAAATGTATTTGTGCAGTTTCTGCATAGAGTTGGTTTTCATTTTTTTTTATTTTGGAGGGTTGGTTTTCTGGGTTTTTTTTAATTAAATGAGGTTATAAACCCAACGATTATTTCTAACTGCAACCATTAAAAAGTGGTGTTGTTTCCAAGAACATGCCCTTCATCATTACAAGAGGACTATTTCACTGTGAGCAAAACCCAGGATAACATTCACACAAGCTGTAAGCTCTCCAATGCCAACAGCAAAGTCCCCTCCTATTTTGCAATCTGTCAAGTGGGCACAGAGAGCAACAGCAATGAGTCTCTCCCCCTTGATAAATGCGGTGCCATCGAACTCTTTGTGGTCTTGTGCCAGGTGCTTAGAGAGCCAAAAGAACTACTCTGTTCCGAAAAGCCACCGACAAGAGTAGAAGCAGCAGCTGTGTTTTGCAGCAGTGGGTCCCCAACCTCGTCTCTTTTAAAACAGAAAATGCAAATTAGGGTTAAATTCCTGGAATTTTGAACAGCTAATTTGATTTCTATAGTGGTCTTACTGCAGCAATTCCTGTCAAAATCTACTCAACTGGAGAAAGAAAAAAAAAAAAAAGAGAGAAAAGAGAAAAGGAACATAACCAGTAGCTGCTGGTTAGCTGACAAAGTGCGTGCCAAACATCAGCTTGGAGAGACTTTAATAAAATTTTGTATCAAAAACCTATTTTAGAATCTAATATTTATAACAACTTTCAATCAAAATTAGGAATCTGGACCTAGTCCCGCCTAGAATCAGTACATGCTAGGAAACAAGATGGTCACTGGTTACTAACTCTGTGTGGGTAAGGAACCCTACATGAAAGCCAACACCTGAGAATGGCACATTGCTTTCAACCTCTATTCTCTACTGGTATATGCAAAAAGCTCTTGCAAATGTAAAGGGAAGTATCACCGTAAGATCATGCTACTGTTACAGCAGCAGGCAGGGAGATCATTAGATTCTTTGCTAGGACTCTGGATCTCAGAATTCTGACATTAAACTGAGCTAAGATCAAACACTGTGAACAGACCAAAAAAAAAAAAAAAAAAAAATTTTTTTTTGTCTTTCTGTGGCACAAGTTTTTAGTTTTGAGGGTCTTCCATCTTCCTGAGAGTAGAAAAAAGGCAAGAGGAAAATGAAAAATAATTCTGTCAAAGGAGCAATACCGGCAAAGAAAAATTTCCATAAAGCTCAGGAAGTTCAATTAAATTAAATTGTCTTTAATAGACAGCAATAAAATAAATTTATGAGCAAATATTTCTGCAATATACATAAAAAGAAAGCACAACCAAACTTTCCTTCTCGCTTGTAGATTGAACTGGTTTCATTACAGAGTCTTGCTGATGAAGCAGAATCATCACAGCTGAGGGACTTTAGAAAGACCTTTCTTCTGCTACTCTGATAAATGCTGCTTTTAAAACCTCACGTCCCATATATTATTACGGAATTTTTGTAAAATGGGAATGAAATCTCCCTTAGTAAAAACCTCTGATATTCCTTTCAAAATTTCATTTTATCCACAGACATGTCCAAAATCCAGGGCCACAGCGGAACTGATGGTGAAAACAAAGTTGTGATTTCATGTTGGTCCTATATCAGGGCTCCTCCACATCTCCCGTTCAGCTTGAGACTTTGCCTTCTCTCCCCACAGGCTCACAGTCCAGACGCCTGCCACGATCTGCATGCTCATCTACCCCACTTACCACCAAACCACCATAACCCATCTCCCTCTCACTTCAGCCATTATAAGCTTCCTTTCTCCTCCTTCCTGACAAAACTCCAGGGAAACACTAGGATCAAAGTGTCACCTTCCTGCCTTGGATTCAGTGCCTCTTGCTACTCCATCACACTGAAGTCTGCCTCAGCTCTCAACTGGAATATGCTCAGTACAGGTGAAATGTTCATGCACTTACACCTGCTGTGCTCCTTTAAGTGTCTACAAAGAACATAAACCAAAGATGTTTCAGAAATGTGTATCTCTGCCAACTTTGGGCAGTTTTCTCATAGAAGCATCATAAAGCACATTCTTTAGATCAGAGTAAGCCTTCTGTCAGCCTTCGCATTGCTACTTCAGAGCACAGATACGCAATGCGTCTTCTAAACACAATAGTAATCTTATTTTGATATATTTAGAAAAATTCTATGTTTATATTACTTTTATTTATGTATTTTCTCCTTTCTTAAAAAGAGCAAGGCATTTATGTAAAAATGCAAAACCTCAAAACTCCAAACTGGAAAAAACCCATCCAGAAGGGAGAGTTTCAGCCTGCCCCATTAACTTGTGGCTGAGATAGATGTAACTAAACAGAAGCTTATTACGAAATGTGTCAGAAAGCGTAAGCAGAGGCAGCATTATCCGGTCCATTTATAACTTGTACCAGAACGTCCGTTTCTTCCTCTTAGATGATGAACACTCATGTGCACACACACACAAACCCTGAAAGGCTGCCCAAGGAAAACTGGTAGCTACGTTTCTGACAGAAAATCTCACAGAGCACCAGAAAGGTGAGAGCGGATCTGAAATCTCCTGTTGACCACACCAGTACATTTGTGAAATCTAGGCCCGCTGAACAGGGTATCTAAGCTTATGTTTAGTTTTAAGCATATCTATAAATATATTTAAGTTCAGAAAAATATTTAAGCTCAGGCTTAAAAGTGGATTAAAAAACAATGCCCAGGTCATTTGCTGAATCTGGGTCTTAAAATTTCACAGTTGAATCACAAAACATATTATCTTTTCCTGGGGGTGGTAAGATGGGACATGTACTAAATTCACCTGTCTTAAGAGATGAATGTCAGTTTGCACAGCCTCCTTACATTTACACTTTTGAAATGGTTTTAATTAGTGCAGAAATCCTGGTCTGTATTTTTATTACAAACCCACTATAAAACCACACAAGTAGAAATCCATGCTGAAAAAGATGCCAGGCTTACTATGCAGTTTTGAGGCATATTTCAATCATGGAAACAAGTATTAAGCTACAGTATGAGAACCAGGGTCTGTTTTGTTACTGCTACATTAGCAGCACTGGTCTCTAGTAGCAGTGTTATGCCCCTTGTTCCAGTTAAGTCTTGGCCTTATACCTCAATACTATTGAATTCATTTCTTTCAGAAGTAAATTTATTCTAAATACTGCAATTGCTTCATCTAACTATCACTACTGAAATAAAGCCAAATCCAGACCAGTGCTTCTGAGAAAGAGACTAACATATAAGACAACATTAAAGGTTAAAATAAATAAATAAATAAATAAAATCTCTAAGGAAGTAGATTCTCTGTTCATGTTTCCAGGAAGTAACTACAAAAGCAATGGGTTAAGCAAAGCAAAAAAAAGTAAAATATTGCAAACATCATGGTCTCTTCTGCCCTTACATATTATCGTACTTTCCTTTTGTTTTCAAAAAAGCTCTACAAGACCAGTTGGAAGGTAAGCAAGGCAAGCCAGTACTACTTCTGAAACTTAGGCCTCCTCTTGGAAAGCCTTAGGAAGTATTTAAACCAGGTAAAACTTTAAACATGAACAATCAGGGGCAATCTGTTAAACAAATAAATATTCTACCAATGCACATGCTAATAAAGTTGAAAGCACAAGCAATCTGATCAACTGCATAGTCCTGACAATTTTTTCATCTCACAGCACCATTATAGTGTCTAGTAATTCAATATCTTTTAAAAATAAATTTTATAATTATTTATAGATTATTTCTTACTAATGCTTAAACCACAGCTGTTATACATCATATTCAGTCACTAATGAACTAAAGCACTATCTAGTTTTATTAGTCTTTTTTAAAAGATTTAGATGCCCAACTGTCCTCCATCATTTTCTCCAACAATAGCAATTAAGATGTGAGGCAGCCTGGAAATTTACAGAAATTCTGTCACTGACTTATTTGATGCTGCAAAAAAGCCACCACTAGTTGTTTATTTCCTCACATTTACAGATCTGTTCAAGCCTTTTTATAGAACTTTTTTACACTGGTATTTTAAAGCCTACTTTGAGATTACTTTTTCAGGACCTCCTATGAATTGTTTAAGTTCTTTTTGAGATGTTGAAGCATGAAAACAGAGCAGCAAGGGTTGGTAAGGTAGAGTGTTCTATTTACATACCCAAGCAACACACTCCCATCTCTCCATGCAAATTGCCATTTTTAGGTCTATCACATGAATTTAAATATTCAGCAGATTCTAGAAACACCTGCTGAAAGAAAAAATTCTGAATAAAAGAACATCTGATACCAATCTTGTAGACAGACTTCTGACTAACTAACTGCAGCTTGGTAAAAAACAGTTACCCTAATAATCTTGTTTTATAAACACAGCATATTCTGGAACCCAAAATATTTGATGATAAAGCATACTTGCAAACCTGTCTCTATAAAAACACAACATACACAAATGAGTCTTCCAGAAATGTCCTAAGACATGATTTTTCTGACATTTGTTTCATTCTGTAGTCAATTCAAAAGACATGAAAAAACCGTAGGTGTAAATTTGTCTCGGAGCTTCTAAGTATTTGCTAATGGTTAATTTTGCAGTAACACAACAGTCTTGAAAGCAGCATAATAGTGCACCCATCTCTATGTTACCATTTGATAATCCTGAAATCCTCTGGCACAACCCTTATCTCAGTTTATGGCTAGTGTCTAATAGGAACTGGGATAAGACTTGCCAAAAGCCAAATTAGCTAATGCTGAACGTAATAAACAGCAGAGCTTTGATCATGCTCTGAAATAAATTCTAAGTGAAAAGTGGAAAGAATGATGCCCATGGAATTAAAGTTGACAGTATGATTAATACCAAGCCATATGAAGTGCCTCTTAGCTGATTGCTAACATTACATATTGGCTCCCATTCTGACAGGTATAGTTTACTTTCAAAATGCCCTTATGTTCCACATCAAGGAAGGAAAAAAAAAATGTTTGCTACTTCCTATTAATCCTCAAAACTTATACTTCTTTGCACCTTTAAGTCACACATTTTTCTCTAGGAAAAAAGATGCAAGCAAATTACAGCACATCTCATTGTAATTATGCATTGTAAGGAATTGTTTGTCAGGACACAGAAATTCCTCCTCTGTTACACAACTGGATGACCTAGGATTAGCAACGAGACATGAAGCATTACTCCTGCCAGGGGTTTGAAGCTACTTTAAGTCAATTCAGTGATAAACAGAAATTGTCACCTACGGCAGGCATCACAGATTTGACAACTCTTTGCTCCTGCCTCAATCAAACCTCATTTGATCTAGTTCAAGCCAAACTGGACAGGTATAAAACTACTAATTGAGTTTTGGACAGACTCAGCAAAGATATCAAAATGTACACATATGAAAATAAACCCACTCTACTTCTCTACTTCAATAAGCCTTACAATGGCTTTCCCAAAACCTTTGTTAGTTCTGGAGATTGTGAGACAATTAACAAGCTTGTCAATCTGACATTTTTCTTCAGTGCATGCTAGGAAAAGGTGATGCTGCACCTATATTAAAAACTAAATTATTTTAAACATTGAAGTCGATGTTTTTGTCTGTCACCTTGACAGCAAGTAACACAAAATAACTGGGGTTTAGTTTTAAGAGCAAGGTTTCAGACAGTTACTCTTCAAAGACGACCTACACCTAAGTTTTTACCTTTAACTGTGAATAACAAGTTATTCAACTAGATGCATGGCATTGTACTTAAGAGTTATTTGCTTATTCCTCCCACAACTACCTGGCTTTACATACAACTCTCTTATGATGCCTCCAAAGCTGATCCACAAGAGTATTATTCCTGATGAAAAATCTGTTCACCTCACAACACCAAGATAAGAACAGTATCTGAATAAATACACTTAAAAGAAAACAGAGTATTTCACCACACTGCAAATGCATCTTCATTGAACGATTCACAAGTTTTGCTTAACATATAGCTTTACTCTCTGTGTTCACCCTATTGTAAGTAAGTGGCATGCTTTACTCTACTGTTTGAAGCTTTAAGTAAATTCTGTAGGATGTGGCATATTTTTTCATCTGGACCAAAAGGTGAGTAAATGAACAAAATGTCACAGCCATGACTCAGACAAAAATATTGCGATATACCAGACAGTAAGCTGCAGATTAATTGTTGTCTCTATTCCTGTGCAACTTCAATTTAAAAAAAAGTAGTTGAAACAGGTACAATAAAAACATCTAATCTGAAACAATTCTGTAGGGAAAAATTAAATTAACAATTTTCATACAGGAAACTCATCACCTGGATTTTTCCTGTAAAAACTAAAGGATTTTTTCCATCAGAACAATGCAAAGTCAAATAATCCTTTGCTTTTCAATAAAGGTCAGAAGAAAGGCTTTCCATTCAGCTGGAGTATTTTAATTAAACATTGCAGCAGGTGTTTGGATATGCTGCCAAATCCTGAAAAGTTTGCATAAAAACTGTATCTTTAGAAAAAAATAACAATCTGTACATCCTCGAGCTCACTTTATCTGTCTTTTCTGTGAATGGGTATTCACAAAATTACATGTGATTTTCTCTGTTTCGGACCACGAGTACCTGCCCTTGCTATAAAAGAATTCTTCGTTAAAGATGTTGGAAGCTAGCCATGCAATTCTCACATCAACTTTTATGGCCAGGACAGATCTGTGCAACAGAGCACAGCCCAGAGTTTGGCCTTAGCTGCTGACCTGCTTAGGAGCTTGTTGGGAACATAATTGGTCTGTTCAAGCTGACGAAAAGAGTGTCTTTAACTGTGAGCCAAATTAACTTTTGAGACAAAATACTGCAGTTAATGCAGATCCCTTCGTAGGCCATATGCATGTAATTAAGTTTTTCAGCAGTAACACACCTCCCAGCTTTAGCTCTCCATGCACTCACATAAAAGCTGCCTATGAAATGCTTCCAGAACTGCTTACGCTCTTAGGGAACGTAAGCAAAGCCCATCGAAACATGCAGACTCCAGAACAGAGGTGGGAGGAAACAGAAAGTGGAAGAGAGGAAGAACAAGCTGTGTTCTCCATAGTGGCAGTAAGTGATTCTATCAAGTCCTTCTGTCAGCTTAGGATGCGAGTCAGAATGTGAATCCAGCAGTAACTCTCCAATACACTGGGGTACACACAGCTGCATCAGTGCAGTACTGTTCTTTAAAACTAAACTTCTATCAGCACAATTCCATGCTCACTTGCCTGACAAATTCAGTGGGCATCTGGGACATCTCAAAATCAGGAATGTTTGAATCAGGAAAAGGTTTTCAACTGAACTCAGATGTATGAGGCGAAAGGCGAATACCAGCAAAAATGATAATACAGCAAGAAAGTCTGTCATTCACTTATTCACTTGTTTTTTTCTGAGACTTGTTAGTTTGGTCTTTGCAACTACAGGCAGAACAGAAAACCAAAAGTTTAATCTCACCAGTGTAACAGCTTTGGCAACATGCAGTGAGCACAACTTCTCATCTCCATACAAATACCAAGGCTGAAAGAAATTTTGAAAAGCATTACTTACAGATTCAATTAGAATTTTAAGACCGTTTGGGAGTCAACTTGCAGCAAGGACTCAGCATCACTTTTGTTGCTATGAAACATTATCACATAAGAATAATCAGCCATAAAAACCTGCAGCTGACTCATTCCCTGGCTGAAATTATCTCAGCTGAGAAGGCCACTTTCAATTTGAAATGAATTAAGTAGCAATTCTGAAGAGGCTCTGAAAGATGCCTCAAGCACCTCAAATGGGCGATGCTGAGATGTCAGACAAGATCTTGGACCAGTGACTAAATCTGAACAGGTCCTTGAGTAACTATAATACTACATACAAGCAGAGACAGGTAGGAAGCTGAGACTTTTCGCACATGAATCTCAACAGAGCTGACCAGAACTATCACAGGAGTCTTAGAAGTCCAGGGACTGAAGGAAGAAACCATCTGTATCTGTGACTGGTCTGCTACTCATAATTAAAAGACGTAACATGGTACCAAAACAGACTGTGTCTCAGCTTCAAAACTCATTCTGGGAATGAACAAAACCTGGGAAGAGGCATTACCTCACTACAGGAATAACTTCTGGCAGCAGTGATTTGGCCCTGCTGTGAACCAAGAGGCTGGCCTTACAGAGTTATGTATCCTGCAGACCTTCAGTCTTGAACCAGTCCTGTGTCTGCACAGACAGACTGATGAAAAGCAGATATTTATTTCCTGAATCTGGGAATTTGTATTGAGTCACTTTCATTATGACTGGACTGAAAAGTGATTCTCTTTCTTCTTTTGAGTTAAAGAAATGCTGGAAATGAAAGTATTCTACAGTGCCTTTCCTTCAGCTTCTAGATGAAGCAAAAATGCTGCTCCTTTTTGTGCAAAACATGGGTAAGGAGAGTTCTTCAGGAGAAATGAGAGGAGCATAAGGAGCAAGATGAAAGGACGCAAATGTACAGGACTGAGCAAGCCTGGCACATAAGGGCAAGGCTGTTACTGCAAACAGAGGGTGCCTTGGAATTGGCTGCGATACACCAACACTGTCAGCTTCGCTGCCCCCAAACGGCAAGCGAGCCAGCTTACCATCTCCAAGACCTGCTGTCTCCAAAAGCAGCAAGATGACTCCTGAGGTGCAGATCACCTCTAAAAATAGGCAGTCCTGATAAATTAATGCAATTTCTGTCTTAAAGAGATACACGTTTATAAAAGTGAGATCACTGAAGATCACAGCACTTCAAATTTTTATCCAAACACAGACTCACTCAACAGTCACATGAATCTTGACTAGAAACACATTAATAGCCCAGTGAACAGGCAAAACATGAACACAGTTTTCAAGGTTCAAAATGTTACTTTGCTGCGACCCTGCCTTTTTCCCCTTAGAAGTTGTTTAAGAGCTGTAAGTAAGAGACAAGAAATCCCTAAAACCTCTTGGCCTAGATTTTTTTTTCAATTTTATATCCTTGACCAAATGTTCTTTGATAATCCAAACACATACATCCTTATGTATAAAATAGTTATTACCCCATATACTCAAAAGGTTAAAAAAACCCAAACAAAACCAACATTGGGAGAATTTGTCCTGGAACATTTGAGGGATCTGGCAGTACTTGAAGTTGTGTGGGTTTTTCTGATGTAACAGTTAAAGAATTATCTTCTAACATAGTAAACTGTCACACAAAAACCCTAAAAGGATAAAGTCATGTGAGGTATCAGACTCATAAATCGCTTTTGCTACTGTACACTTTTCCTAACATCTGATCTCCTATTTTTACTGGGAGAAGAAATATCAGTATGTGTCAAATACAGGAAAGAAATTTCTCAGTCAAACAGTATGCAAAAGTAAGACCCTCCAGCATGACATAAAAGTATTAAAAGAAAAAAATTGAGTATATTTTTCTTTCAACCCAGAAGAACATTACCTTTCTTTGATAGTACTGAATGGTTCTGGGTTAGACAAGATGACTTTGCTGTACCTAGCAATTTAAAATTCATTTCTATGATGAATCATTCTAGCATTACAGGTACCTATCTCTCTCAAGAGAGAAACAAAGTCTTTAATAGCCAGCAGACATATATAATAAAATGATATTGTTTTGCTCACTTCCAATGGGATCAAGCATATTACCCTGTCACCTCAAACCTGAAAACCGTTTGGATATTTTTCAGAATTTGCAGGGATGCCAAATATAAACTATAGAAGTACCAAACACCATCCTGCTTCTGGTTTTGCTTTATATGTTCCTGCAGGCAATGAGGTTTTTTTACTGCCTACCTGAGCTTTAAAAATCAGCTGCTGTGCTTCAAACACTGTATCATTAAACAAGTTACACATGTATCACTGTATTTTATTCAGGCTCAAGTTTTTAGAAATTTGGAGGTTTTCCACTGCTGTGGAAAGGCACTTTTTTATTTTAAGTAACTTTGCATCTTTTCACGTTAGATTTCCTTATTTTTGCCAAATTTCTCTCACACAGACAAAATACAGTAGGTAATACGGTTTAAAACAAAAACATCTGAGGACCACTGACTCTCAAGATTCTTCTGAGGCCAGTCTTTAGCATCATTATTCTTCGAAGATGAACACTTCAAAATCAGGTAAATTGTGAGAGTTTCTTTGTCAACTTGGGCTGCCTGAAGCGAACACAAAACATGCTTCAGAATTATAAAATATGATTTCTTAAGGAAACGATGTCATTACGGAAAGGTTTACTTAGTTTTATTGCTATAACAAGATACAACAGAGCTTAGTTTTACAAAACAAACAAGATACAGTTGCATTGATCAGAGAGGTGCTCTGTTACCTTGTTCTGTCAGAGGTTTGATTCCTTAATCTCATTAAGGACACACTCGGTTGTTCGTAGGGGTAATCTTTCTGACAATGCTTTGCTTTTGAGGGACACAAATTTAATTTATTCATGGTTGGGTTAAAAAGTTTGCCTCTTTCTTTTCCCTTCTTTTTATTCTCCACTATGCCAGCTATCTTATCTTCACACAGCCTATTCAATTTTTTGACCTTTTATTATTTTTTTAAAGCTTAAATATACACAGCTGACCTTTATTTTAATTTAAATTCTCCTTCATACTTTTAGAATATTGTCAAATTTGCTATCTCTAGGTTAACTTGATGCTACACTTAAAACTAGTCTTCTGTGCACTGTCAGCGATGGGATATGCTTAATAGGATGAATTACTGTGCTTCTCTGATGAATCTGTAACTTGCACAACCAGTTCTCAACGTGCTGCCTTTAAAAATGCACTCTAATGACTTTTGTCGTGGACCAAAGCTCCCAAGGTGCTATGGCTCCAGAGCCACCAACTCTATTCTCCGTGCCTGACATTACAGTGAGAATACAGCCATTCAAGGAATTAATGTGCCACTCCTGTGTAATCCAAAAGACTGATACACAAGACCTCTCATTTGCATCCAGCACAGTAACCCTGGCCCATTCCAAACAGGAAATAGTAACAGTTTAGCATCTAGGATTATTGCAAGAATTATAAAGATTCGACCATTAAGGAATTTCTATAAATAAGGAAGCCTAGGGTGATGGCTCACATTTTAAGTGTTGTGTATGTCTTCTCCTTCTAGATATTTGCACAGCAGCAGCATTTTTTAAAAAAAAAGGTTAATTTAAACCCATACAATTTTCTAAACATAAAATGCTGCTTGTAACATTACACATGGATGTTTTTCAGAATGCATACTTGTCTCTCTTAAATGAAGAAAAATAAGTAAAGGAAAGACAACCATTATTTACTTCAAATCTAATATATATTTTCTTTACACACAACATTTATATTGATATTTATATACTCTTTCTGAAAGTAAGACTTACTTAAAGAAAGGTTAGACTATGTCACTGGGAGAAAACTGGTATTAAGATCAGAGATCACTCACTTCTTTCCATAAGGCAATAAGGAGTTGCAAAATCTGACTTTGCCAATAAAACTAAAGCTAAATATGAATGATTAAAAATCATGATGCTGAACAAAACTTTGGGCTTGTTTTAAAGCTCTTTCTTTTCCCTTGCTATGAGACTATGTTCAAGGGCTTCACAACTAACGGGTTAAAAATGCCAGCCAGGTCTGCTATCGGAAATGCACGTGTTGTTATCCTCAGTCAATAATAGGTCTAGCAGAGATGACTGCACAAACTGCATTACCTCTGTAGTGCATCATTTTTCTTCCTTTTATGCAATTAGATGTTTCCCAGTGGACAATCTATTTTTCAATGGCCTGTACTAACTTCTGGTCCAATTTTCTAAATGAAATACCTTCTTTACACAAAGTAAAGTTACTTCATGAATTCTGCTTTTAAATATTCACCTGCAAAGAGAAGTAACCCCTTGTATCTGAAAGTGCTTACAGCTGAGCAATACTCCATTATATAAACAAGGTTTTTAAACAGACTAAAAAGCATTTTCAAGAATACTAGCTTCGTTTTTATCTTGATTGATTACCAACACAGTTTCCAATCATGGGAGGGGTAGACTTGCCTTCCCTTGCTCACTAACTCTACTTAAGCTTAAATAGCACAAAGAGCCTTTGGTGCTTGCAGCCCGGCAGCAGAGCATTCACTCTGAGCAGCAGAAAGCCAGCAGAGAGCAGCAGCCTTCCCGCTAACTATACAGGAGTGGCAGGGGTGGGTCATGTCCTGCGTGAAGAGCATTAGGCAGCATGACTGACAGAACATTCCTCATCTGGTTCTGCGCAAGGCCATTTTAAATCAGTCCAGCTAGATACCTCCGTGTTCCTCAGTCCCACACACTCCACGTACAGTGATGACTCAGACCAAGAGCTTGTGCTTCAAACACCACAGTTTTCATCAATCACAAAGCCATTAACTGTCAACTCCAAACAAGCAAGAAGGCATAGATTTACCATTAGAAAAGAAGGATTAGTCCTGAATGGAGAAACACCGTTTCTTCTTGATGGGTCCTTTTAAAGGCTTTTACACTAATAGCAATCTTTCTTTTTTCCTGCAAAATTCGTTGAACTATGAAGTTCACAAGACAAAAAAAGCCCCTGTACACCACCTCTCTATTCTTGCTGTGAGCAAAGAGGCAGACAGAACAAGACTAGAAGTGGAACACATGTCTACCTTCACATAACAGAATAACAAATGTTATCAAGGTGGGACAATAACTTTGGAAATTAAAAATGAAAAGCAGTCCCCTATCACCACATGCCTCAGAGCATGAGTTCAGAGATCATAATCATACGCTGAAAATCAGACTCTGAGAAAGTGCTGTGTTTTTGTTGGCACAACCAGCAGTTCTCTATTTCTGAAAATCAAGTCAATGCTACTTTTGTACCTACGTGCAGATGCTTGAAATCAGATGCCAATATTTTAAAACTTCCGTCTTACTATACAATATTTACAGTTTGTCCAAGTATTTGGGTCACTGAAACAGACAAGTGCTATTAATAATTATCCTGAAATTAAAGGCTAGACATGCAAAGTTGGATCAAGACCTCTTTTTTGTTGAACAAAAATAAATAAAAACCATGTATGAGATTTTCTTTCATCTAACTTTAGTTATCTAGGAAATCAAGCGTAGCCAAAGCTAGCAGACAACACACCCCAGATGGCTAATCGTTCCATTCCAAACGAAGGCAGGAATGACTCTCTGCAGGTGCCCAGACATCCCCCCCTTACCCATACAGTAGCCTAGGCAACTAGCTTCACACAGATATTAGCTTTCATATAGTTAAAGGTTGGGGGATACTTATGTTTTCCAATTTATATAAATTTAAGAGTAAATGCCATAAAAATCTCACCAGGCACCATTCTCAATAACACTAAATACACAAAGAAAAAACTGAACTTTAATTTAAAGATACAAACTGCATTTTTTGTTGTTTTTTTGCAGAAAATGCTAATTCCAGCCTTTACAGCTGATGAAGTCTCCAGATGAGAGAGGAAAAAAAAAAGTTGTTGTGTATCAGTCACTGAAGGAGGCAGTCCACCAGAATGTACTGAATATTCCACTGAAGAGTTACTTAAATCTGAATAAAGTACTAGGTCATAGGATATAGGATGCTACTCCATGGAAGGTGGATGGTGAAGTCTAGTAAACTATCCTCTCTTCGGAATGAAATTATAGCTAACAGCAACAGAAAGCCATACAGATTAATCAGAAGCACTGTAACCTCAGTAACCTCATGGTTCCATTTGGCAAAATGCAGTAAAATTCAGCCTTTCTGCTCCTGACACTATCATAGTGATGTTACCTGGACACCAGTGGTTAACTGTGAAGTCTTTATACAAATTCGTAAGTTATTTTGACAATTTCAGTCATGGCTCTGTAAGCCAATATCCTAGCTCACTGTCTGGTACATCTCGAACACCCACACATGCACTTCAAAAGAAAATCAGGAAGGATGCATCGTTTTCAAGCTTCTGGGATGAAATTATGAAACATCACTTCTTTGTGTACAATACAACTATTGACTTCATTCACTTTCCCAAAATGTAAAGACCACTTGGCTTGCTGGATCTCCCTCAGCAATACCCACCATGCAGGCTACTCTATCACTGAGGAAATAACTCTTTTCTTGCTGAAAAGTGAACTTTCATCACACTAGTGTGAATCCCCTATCAGCAAACATTTAATCTTGGTTTTACCAGTTCAGCAGCCCCTCAATTACACGGCTGAAGAAAACTTACTAAGATTACAGAAAAGCAAACACACAGAGGTCCACCTTCACAGGACCAAGGCCCAAATAACAAGAAATTAGCTCTAATTAAGAACAATGAAGAGACAAAGGAACCTGGGCTAAAAGCAGTATTCTGAAATTGCTGAGTTGGTGTTCAGAGATAATTTTCTTGTCAGATGTGATCCAGGAATTCCAGATCAAAATAGGTAACTTGCAGTATCCCCACACACTTCCACCCATCCTCTCTTCAGTCTACCTGTTCTATGAACTCCCAGTGCAGACTAGTGCAGTCAAATATGCTTTTAAGTGACACATTAAACTAGGAGTCTCACAACTTTTCAGAACATTTAGGTCAATTTACCAGTAAAGTCCCCTGGCCATTAGTATTTCCATTTCAGTATTTCCCATCAACAAGTCAAGTGTGAATATTTTAAGCTTCATTAGCCTTCAGCAATCCCAAATGCCAGTTTCCTGATCACCTACTAGATTGTTGTATACTACTCCATCTCTTAAACTGGAAGACGGATTACAGTGCTACAAAATCACAGAGAACTTGCATCATAAAATAAAGTATTCATACCACCTGTTATAAAAGAGTGAAATTGTTCTCCCTGCTCTGTTGCTGAAAAGACTGAGGTTAATCCAGTTTCCCAGTGCTGTACAGCAAACTGGAAAAGCAGGCTACATTAAAATACTGAAATCTAAGGTTCCCCATTTCATGACAACTCTATATTGTCTTTTCAAGAACCCAGATGCACAACTACCCAAACACATCAGTCTTGTGTGCTAAGAATTCTAGGACTGTTCTACCTCTTGAGACTGCAAATAACTTTTTTTAAAAAAACCAAAAAACTTTTGTATATTATTAGCTACAACATTATTACTTCAGCACCCAGGTATTTCATCTGGAGAACGTAGCCTCTGCGTGAGATGTTTAAGATAGTTTTTTTCAAGTGCTTCAGGTCAATAAGCCAATGCTGCTGCACTCTTGTAAATGAAGCCAGGAGTTCTCATGAGGTTTTACCAATAACTTCAGAAATATTAAATTATTCTTTTAATGCTCTTTGTCTTACCTAATACCACAGATCCCACTAAAAAAAAATATTTTTACTGTGTTCTAGGAGCCTCTATAGAAATAAAACTCTGAATACGTATCCAGATGGAAAATTAAACTCCTCCTAGTTTGTTATCATATTTATTGTTTGCAGATGCAAAAATTTGAATTTATAAATAAATAAATTTTCATATAAAAATTAAAAACAGCAAACTCACTACACAAATAGTAAAAGTTTTAGATGGGTGTATTTTGTTTTCTTATTGTCCTGGTCTTGCTAGGATAGAGTTAATTTTCTTCTTAGTAATTAGAATCACTGTGTTTTGGTTTCAGTTCAGACTTGTTATGAGAGGACTGTTGATAAAAGTACTAATGTTATTGTTGCTGCTGGAGCTCAAGGCCACCGTGTTTGGCTGTTTCACAGTTGCGCTAGGACTGGGAGGGAGAAGCGCAGTGAACAGCAAAACCCAAAATTGGCATTTGGATGTGCCAACTAAATATTCCAGATCATATCCCGTCATGTTTAGTATTTTATCCGGGGCTGACCGGAAAGGGGGGTCATTTTTAGTCTCTGGCTTTCGCTCGGGCTCTCGCTCTTCCAGGATTGCAGTTTCGGTTGGGGATTGTCGCTCCTCCGGGATCGTTATCTGGGAACGGGCTGTGCTTGGTCGGTGGGTGGTGAGCAATTGCATGAGTACCACTTATTTGTATATTTTATTACTGTTATCATTATCACTACTATTTTAATATTAGTTTTAGGTGAGGTTTTTTTAGTTTTCTTTTATTTCTATTATTAAACTGTTCTTATCTCACCCTACAAGCCTTCTTATCCTTGCCCCCAATCCTCTCCCCTATCCCCTGGGGGTGGGGGGGGAAGTGGGTGAACGGCTGTGTTGGCTGCTGGCCAAGGGCCAGCCCAGTGAAACTATCACACTTATTTTATTTTCTTATGCAAATGTTTTGACAGTATGTTTACACCAAACTCCACCTCTGTCCCATCACAGCTCAATTTCTGATAATGAACACTGAGGTCATGAACGCTGGATTAGAAAGCAACAGAGTACAACCTATTTTACAAGAATGTGTTGTATCTGAGCTCAAACAAAAATATCAAAAATTATGAAAAGAAATATAGATGAGCAAAATGAAGATAACAGGTAAAAATGTTGCCTACATTCAAGTTCAATACAGAGTAGAAATTCTTTTTTGAGTAGTTCCAGTCAGATGCTCCACAAAATTTGGAAATACTACACATGCTTTGCTTCTGTTAAATGGAAGCTCTTAGCTAGTTTATATGATATTGAAAAGTTATTTATCATTCACAATGTAAGATTCATAGATTAAGAGAATTTCTAAATAAGAGGAAAAACTGAAAGATTTCATGGGCCAGAAAAGTTCAAAGGAAAAAAATCTACAATTCTGCATTCAATTATCAGAGGAAACAAAGTATGACAGTTTTTCTTTTAACAAATTAAACTCTAGCTAAGTTACTTTTAAGACTTCAGTATGCATTTTTCAGTGTGATGAAAAACAGTAAGAGCTAATAAAAATATTTAAGTTTTCAATTATAGGCACAGGAAAAAAATACAAGGTAAAGCTTAGAGAAGTAAACGTCTCATTTTCTCACCCATGCACTGTCCTAAGCAGATACGTTTTTTTAAGATCTACCTACCCTACTATAAGAAAACCAAACGTAACCACAGCTTTACCCATGTCACAGATGTATACAAGTGTCACAGACACAAACAAGCAACTCTACAATACTTCAGTGCAAGTTTCAAGGATATAATAACCAGAAGACACCTCCCCTTAAAAAGCACAAAGCCACTTTAATATCTTTCTCTTCAGTATGCCTGCATATTCAGCTTGTCTACACACAGGTAGCCCTCAGAGGAATATGAGCATGCCATCAGGTGATGATAAAACCCAGAAGCTATAATGCTGTTTATGGTGACTATACATGAACCAAACCATGGCTTTATCCAAGTGTGACAGAATTCCTGTGAGACAGAAGGAGCTCAGTGAACCAGCACACTGTTCTAATTAGTAAACACCTTTCTGTTTGTCCTAATCTCTAGAATAAACACCAATCAATATTTCTAGGCTCTCCTCTTCACGCAGTATGACACATAATTCTGCAAAGATAAGTGTGACTCTTTTGACAGAAAAAAAGATGATGCAAAACAAATGGCTAATATCAGCCTTCCCGTAGGATCAAGCCAGAATGTTCCCACATTGTAAATGAAAGCTTTTCTCCAGTCTACACCCACAACTGGCTGCATACTCTAGATATAAGATACAAACTCTAAGATATAAACTCTAACTTGAAAAATATTTTTGTTTTTATCCACCACACTTACCTAGTGTTGAACAAAGACCACTTAAAGCTAAAAAAGTAAATAAATTATCCAGGTATATACAGATTGAAACTATGCAGATTTAACACACATGGACCTTCTGGTTTACCAGAACTATAGCAGTGTGCAGCATTCTGCCTCATTCACTGCGCTGCTTATAAAGTGTTTTAATAAGGGGGTTTAATGAAGTTTAAAAAAAAAAACTAAAACAACAGAATAGAATATTTTTACTTTAAAATTTACTGATGCTCCCAAGATTTCAGTACTGTACTGCTTGCTTTAACAACTTCAAAAGATCCCTTACTTGTTAAACTTAACAATGACGAGTGTATTAAGTATGTGTCTGTAATTAAATTTATCAGATAAGAAATCAATAATAATGGACCAATCACATTATCACATTATAACAAGAAACAGCTCAATGACAGTC
The DNA here is from genome assembly GCF_000700745.2 of Antrostomus carolinensis. Lineage (NCBI taxonomy): Eukaryota > Metazoa > Chordata > Aves > Caprimulgiformes > Caprimulgidae > Antrostomus > Antrostomus carolinensis. The sequence continues at coordinate 51,955 of NW_010300017.1, read as the reverse complement.
AGTTTTTCCAGATAAGTTACTGTAAAATTTAGTAGGAATCAAATATCTCCTATGGCAGCAGCCTAGTAAGAGCTTTCAAAAAAATCATACATGCACGGTATTAGAACTCTACTGCTTTAGCCTTTTACTTCTTTGATAAATGTAATTTAAGCTCTCACTTGCAAGATTCTTGAAGCATTAACTTGTCATTTGAAAACAGCTATAAAACTTAATACTTTCCAAGACTGTTTAATGGTAAACAAGCAACTCAAAAGATTTTGTTACATTGTACATCCCCTTCAATGATAAAGCTAAACATCAGTAGTGACAAATCCTAACAAAAGAAACCATTTTAGGACAGTGAAGCAACTTCTGAACCCAGCTGTAAATAAGTTACTGTAACCTGGATACCACAGCACTAACACATGTGCCTTTTCTCCCTCCTTCAAAAAAAAGTGTGGGGGGAGGCAGAGTGGAAGAAGAGTGTATGTTGCTCAGGTTATTTCACTGTGCATTACACAATGAATCATTTTGTCTATTGCTCATTTTAATGTTGAGTTATTCCTCCAGTTTGAGACAGTAAAATGACTTTTCCTTTCTATTTAAATTCTGCCAGTCTGTGGGGGCATTCAGCAAAGTTTTTTCATCTTCTTCCAGAGGACCTGAGAATAGAGGCATTTTTTTCCCTACTTATTTAAACAATTGCATATATTTATGATCTGATTTATAAAAAAAAAACCAACACACAAAAAACAACACCAAAACCAAACACCTTAAAAGAATATCACACAAGTCAGAACTACATACCATAGCTACTTCAATCCCTTTGACTTTGTCTTCACCAGAGGAAAGAAAACAACCAAAAAACCACCTCTGTGCTCAAGCAAATTAATTTAAAGTAACATCCTACCAAAAAGAAATTAGCTTTTGGTCATTTAGGATAAAATGAATGAGCTCATCTGAATTAAGCAAAAACCAGACCTTCATCTTAAAAACCTTCTCAGGAGATGGAGAGAAATCATTATGGCACGAGCTCACAACATATTGACATGGTACATCCCATCCACATGTACAACTATTGATTCGGGTGTTTTGCAACCATTATCTGCACCTTTCAGTTCAAGAAATCGGGGCAGCAAACTAGGTGATGTGACTGACACTTTCTAAGAAGAGGATAACCAACAACAAAGATGGGACTCCTGGACTCCTAAAGTTGCCTGGTATAGCAAATCAACATAGCCAGGTGTGAACCAAGACCAAGAACCTAACTATTTGGCTCACTATTTTTTGTAATTCATTTTCTGTCTCATCTCATATGCTTCTGTACCAGTATTAATGCCACCTAGGACATGGCCTCTCTTGAAGCAATGGTATCAACTTTTTCCTTCTGTTAGATAATATGCCTTACTAACCTTGCCTCCCGTTCCTCTCACTAAGTTGTCGTCTTCCCCTCTCTGGAAGCACACAAATAAGTCACTGTTACTTTCAGGCTAGTCAAACTGTCGATATTCCACTTCAGCAGAAACTGAAAGACTAATCTCTACTAGACATTATGTATCGACAACATTTATTAGGTTTATTTTACAAAATTACAGCTTAGCAAAGCCAAACAAAAATTAACAACCCACCAGTGGGGGTAATGAGGATTTTTTATTTCTTTATTTTCCTAACAACACTTCCATTTTTATGTTTTGGACTAATTTGAATACAAGTCAGCTGGCCACACACCCTATGGCCAGCACACTCAGGAGATCAGGTGTTCTGGTTAAGCCCTCACTAGATGGGAAATGCTTAATTCATAGTCCAAACAACACCTACTGCTCCTCAGCTCTCTCAGGTAAAAAAATACCCTGCAGGACACGTCCACTCTACAGTCTATTAACTAGAAGTTCTGTATCTCAAGGATAAGGGGGAGGGAGAAGAAGTCCTTCCAAGACACATATCCTAACTATAAAAATACCCTATGTTAATATGCATATACTCATCCTTCCATTGTATTGTGTTTGATATTCTACTGCAATCCCAAACTACACCTGAAGGTTCCATGTTACACCTGATCCTTGAAATTAGTAACATCTCTAGGGTATGCAGCAGTCCACTGACATTTTTTGGTAGCAGAATCAAAGCCTTTACCTTTGCTGAAATCAAGCTAGAATTCACAGATTTTCATGAAAGTGAAACCATACACAGAATTATTTGAGTCACAGAGTTATGACCCTCTCTTCATAAAAGATTTTTTTTTTAAAAAAAAAAAACAGTTCAAAAGCTAATGACACAATCTCCTGGAACAGTCTTGGTTGAAAAGAGGGGCTGGGCTCTGTTTAGGGAAGATGCAGGAAAGGAGATTTTATTCCAGTGGAGAATTGCATTACAACCATTATGTGCCTACCAGCAAAGTAAAATACTCCCCAAAAAATTAGCATCCACCATCTCCTTTTACTTCATTCTTCTCTAATGGACAGGTAAATTCACATAGTAGGGCTGTCTGAAAATAAATCCTTGACATGCTATTAACAGAGAATAGTCTTTATGAATTATTTCATAAAGTGTTACATATTATTAAGCATTACAGATGCTTCATGACACAAGTCTTATTAAAGAGGGGGGAACAAAACCACAGAAATACATGTATGAGATAAAATCTACTGAGGTCTTTTGGAATTTATTTGCGCATACAGGTGTCAGCCACCTGAAACTATTTTAGAAGTTTACATTTCAAAATATTGTTTCAATTTTACTTCCCTTCACCATGAATGGTATTAATGCTATTTGGTTGTTTGGGGTTTTTTTGGTTGGTTGGTTTGGGGTTTGGTTTTTTTTTTTACAAAAGAGTTTCCGGCTGGTGTCAGAAGGTGCTTTAAATTTATGAGTGCCTCCTGTGCATCCACATCTAACATGTCTAAGAAGAAACACTGTCAATCATGTCTGACTAGCAGCCACACAGGTCACTGAAGGAGTTGCATAACTAAATAGTGTGGACAGAGTTGTCGTCTTTAGAAAATAATACAGTGCAGAAGGTTTTAAAACAACAAAGCAAGTGAGGTGTGTGTAAAATCATAGATGAAAACATACCAGACTGAAGGAGAAAAGAAACATTCGCATATTAACCTTGGAAAAACATTTAACAGGGTGAGTGAAGGTCTCTCTTTTCCTTCAGAAAGACAAAAGAAACCCAGCACAATAGGGAATGACTGCTTGTTTTATTTTGCTGCTCCAGTAGTTATAAATGCCATGTCTAAGGCACTGCTGCTGCTGCTGCTTTGTTGCCATGAAGTGACAGCTAAGAAAAATGATGATGCTAGAGATGTGTTATGAATATACAAATAGGTGAGAGCCAATCGATTCCTGCAGACGAGAGTCCAGACATTTCATTTAACAAGTGCTTCCCACTTCCCCTTTCCTTAAATTCAGCAACCCAAACATTGTATAAAGTCTTACCAAAATTATACCTCATACAATGTACTTCTGGAATTCTTTGGTAAAGAATGGTGCAGACATTATTATAGTCTAAACACACTTGGCAGTTTTAACAGCAGCATTGATCTCACTGTCATAAGAGAGATTAGTTCAAGTTTTCAGAGCCTACTGGGACACTGAATAGTCACCTCTAGACAGTCCTGCTTCGTGAGCACAGAATAAACTGAACTATCGACAATGTCATATTTATTATCATTTTAACAAGAAATTGTAGTGAAGAAACATAGTGAAAGAAAGTGATAGCAAACATAGCTACCATACAATAAAGAGTAATTTCCTTGAGAAGTCGCCCATTAAAGTAGTTCTAAAATTTTTGAGTAGTTTTAAAATAGTATCTAAGAGTTTCTGACCAATGCTGAAATGCCTGTTGCATTTCTAAGGATTTGGTTATATACCTGCTACTGCAAAAACCCCATCATGCAAAGGAAAAGGGCTTAAGCTGCAGAAAAAAAAAAAAAAAAAAAATCTTTCTTTTTCCCTTCTTCTAAACACAAGTCAAAAGGCCAATCTACAATTTACCTGTGTATTACAAAGTCACTTAATTAATTCATACCCAAAGGACCTGGTTTCACATCTCTAAATAACATGTTCTTGTAGTGTGCTGACATTAAACTAAACTGAAAAATATGAGCATGTAACAGAAATAGAGCATCAAAACTATGGTGCATTGATGCTGTGAGCATTCTAGTAGTTGTTTAGTGATAAAATTACAGTGGTTTTTTTGCTTGCTTTCTGAAGCTTTGGAGTAAGCTTCCCCTACCCCACACCCCAGTATAATTGTTTCAATTGCTCCTGAGAAAATAAAAGATCTCAATGATGGATAAATTCATGCTGACAGTTTCCAGTCATTTCAGTTTTTGTTGTGTTTGTATTAACTTTCTAATAATCCACTTCAATACAAATGTAGTCTTGTTTTTAGTATCTTTCCAAGTTAATATAAAGTACAAAATTACAAACCAAAAATGCCATAGATTATACAATGGCATATTAAAAGAGGCTGGACTATTTGAACTGAAGTCAAGGACTACTTGTCAACAGCACTTGGCATTCAATAACTACATCAGTAATTTTTAAGAGAGTCCTACAGTCACTGGAGGGCACATTTATGTTATACTTATAAAGGTAAACTTGGTGTGGCCATCACAATAGTAAGTACCTACAGATAATAAAGAATCCCACTCCACATGCCATACAACCTCAGAGCCCCCTTGTATGCAAATTCCTGAATCCCAAAAGGAAGGACAAGAAGAGCATCTCTATCATGGTGTTCTCTATTATTAGGCCAGGTCTTGTTTCTGCAACAGAGCCATTTTGTTTTTCACATATTTACAATCACAACTAAGTTTCCTGAATGTCTTCATTCCTGAGTAACGCATTTGTTTCTATGACACATCACACTAACTAGAAAAGATCAGAAAGAATGAATATACAAATAAAACTGCCTCAAGAAGGATCCAATATACAGACACAGAGCATGACACAGAAGGTTTACATCGTCACCGCCTGTTTTATGCCTGAGTCATAAGTTCTTTCACCACTAACAATCAACAATTAGTGCCAACCAACTTGCATTAGCATAAAATGTATCACATAAAGTGGATATTGGTTCTTGAGGACATTATAAAACTTGTTTGATAAAAAGCAACAATTTTGATGGAGTATACTTACAGCTTCTAAAACACGTGACTTAATTTTACACAACATTCTAATTAAATACACACACTAGCATGATATAAATTAAACAGGCTTAAAATGAAACACATGATGGAGCTCATGGATACCATCCTAGTATGGCTGTATCATTTTTGCAGCAGCATATGAACCATCTCATAACCACTCAGTACTGATCAGAATATTCAGCTGTTGGTGATTCGGAAGAAAAGTGAAATAATTTCTGTAAAAAAACCTATGGTGTCTAAGCAGCAATAAATTTTGAAGAAACCAAGGTGCTGATGTAAAGGTACTACATCTCTTCATTGACTGCATACAAACAAGAACTTTTCAGAGCAACTAAATGAAATGCTGTATCTACAAACGTTCACAAAGATCAGGTACAGAATGGGGGACCACTGTCCTCAGAACCAATAACTCAAAAAAGAGATTTGGGTACTGCTTAATCATAATTTGAATATAATTCCTTGGACAGCATGCCAATATCGTACTTGACCTGGTAAACAGAAGAATCTGGAGAAGATAGGAAGCAAAATTACTTTGCCTCTGGTACTGATGAGACTAGTACTAGAAAAGCATAGGAAATCTAGTGTTCTCCACTTCAAGAACAATGCTGAAAAAATAGGAAAAGCCCACAGGAAAAAAAATAAATTAAAAAAAAAAGAATTATTAAAGAATCATGGTGACAAAGTAAAGAGGCCTTCATTTACCAAGAAGAAAATTAAAGGGTAATTTGATTAAAGTATGCAAATGAGACATCAAATGGAAGAGAACTTTGCCTCCCCTAAACATAAGGAGGCAAAGTAGATGAATGAATGACAAGAAATTGAACGTAGTCAAATGTAAAACAGGCAATTTTTCTTTTCTTAAATGGCAAGGATGATTTATGCATGAAAGAAAGTACCAAGGGTCACAATTTTTGCAACTTGTGTACAAGAATGCATAATTTTCAGCAATTTTTGTTTTTAAAAAGGAAAATATACTACAGGCTCCAATTTTTAAAAAACAAGAAATGAAAGCATATGATGGAAGCCATGTCAGTGGTAAGACAACTTGAGTGGTTTTTTGGCTTTAAAACCAGGCATTTTTAGGAATATTCAATACAAATAAGCTACAGCTACCTGAACAATAATTTCTTAAGTGCAAAAATATCCATTTTCAAGGTACATCTATACGCTCATGCATTGTACTTTCACAAGTACAAATGTCATTTGGCAATCTTATAAAGGAAACCTGGTATCGTGTAAGATGTCCGTATTATTGCTAGTCTTATAGTCTCCCCTGTTTATAAGGTGATAAACAGTTGAAGCCATTAAGTTTTAGACTGCTTTATAAACAATATTTGTAAAAATGTTCTACAGAAGCTGGCCAACATAAGGCAAAGAACTAATTTTAAACCAACAAGAATAACTCAAAAAAGTAACATCTTCTTTAGCAGAACTTGAACCGACATTTTGAAAAACATCCAGTAAAGTATTCAGCTGTGTATCACATACTCAGTGAATTTAAGTTCAGCTGAAAGTCAGATTTAAGAGGTTGTTTTACACATGAAATTGAATCCCAAAGGGCTAAACCAAGAAAAACACTGATTATTCAATTTCCTTCCCAGTAATCTCATTTTACTTCTAACTTACTTGAAATCTACCTTAATTCCATTATGTCAGCATTCCGAATACTGCATACTCATTCACTACATACACTCTACAAACCTCAGCAACAGAAAATTAAAACTGCAAAGCTGCACAATTTTCTTTTTTCAGGCAAGTTTTTCCCATAATAGTGAAAAAAATGCAATTTTACTGTAGTAGCAAAAGAACTTTCCTTCATTTTATATGCTGAAAGTGTCTCAACAGATCAGCATGTCACTACTAAAGAATTAGCCAAATGCATAAAGCCTATGTTTTCTTTACTTCAAAGTGAAGAATTTTTTAAAAAGGCAACAGTTAATAATAATAAAAATAATAATAACACTCTCCCCCCAGAAACCACACTGCTTATGTTTCTAAAGACACATAAATCATCTAATTAACACCGAAATAAACTGTCTTTTCTCTGACACAGGGAGCAGTGAGAACAGACTGAAAATTACGGCAGTAGAAAGGAACCACTGGGATAGTAGCAGAATGAACAAACAGGCCAGAAATTCAGAGGGTCTCTAGTAAATGACTCCAAAACAAGTTTAGTATTTCACTTATGTTTTATAATCAATTTTTCAGTAAGATATAGGACCTAGCAATACTGCTATCACAAATGAAGTCTGATGATGCAGAATTTTGTCTGCTGTTCAGAGAAAAAAAACAGCTGACCCTGTGCTGAATCAGTTTGGGAAAAGTCAGTTCTTCAGATGAAATATATTTTCAGTCAATCTCAAGAACGTTGTAGCACCCAACAGCTACACTTCACAGATTTATTTTGAAGTAGGCAGCTGTTGAGTAATGGAAAGGGTGGGGATTTTTTATTGTCCAGTTTTGTTTCTGCTTATCACCCCCTAAAAGGAACCAAGCTTCTCAATGCATTTGAAAATAACTTCAAGGGACATAAAATCTGCAGAAGCACTCATATGGAAGATAAAACACTTCATATGATGGATGAACTGTGAACTTGAGCATAGGTAGTCGCCTTTTACTGAGGAGCTCAGTACCAAGAACAAGTAACAAAGACAAATTTATCAAACCATTCAAGATGTCTGTCACCAGCAGATATCATATAGCCCTTTTAAGATGAAATTACCTTGGAGGGGTTTAGAAAATGGTCTAAACTCAAATTCCACCTGTTCATCTAACATTAACATATACCAAAAAACCACCCCAAACAAACCACCAAGAATTGTGTATGTGGGGCTTAAGGGGGCTAACATAAGAAAACAATTAACGTATCCTATAGTTTAATGCAGTTAATATGTTGCTGTATAATAAATATTTAGGTGTACCCTGAAGTAATTTTAAAAAGCAAAGGATTATGACATTTCCCAATATTCTTCTGAACTTCTGTTAGTAAAATATGCAATACAGGATGTTTTCAAGAAGGAGGAAAATGTGAATGGATAAGCACCTATAAAGCAGATAAGCACTAGGATGGTTTAAAAGACATAAGATTAACAAAACATCCTTTCTTTTGTCAGTTCCCAAATTAAGGGAAGTGATATATACTCCCATTCTGGGACCAACTGGCAAGCAGGTCAAGCTACCTGCCTAAGAGACCTGAGAACCAAAATAATGGAAAGGTAACTAGTTAGAAGAAAGGGATGCTAACATCTTGTTACTTTGGAATGAAAGCAACTTGTGAGACATACAGAAGTGTATCTCAATATGCAATCAGAGAGGAAAAAAGAAAAGTGAAAAGACTGGAACTCCTTACCAGAATTCAGGTGGTATTGCATGCAGATATATTTGGTGAAGGCATTTTATTTTTAACTTGAGAAATGTGACTCTGTTGTCATAGATGAATTTAAGAACCTGACAGAAATCAATAATAGGAAATAAAGCATCTGTGAATGAAAATTATAATTTCCATTAACAATCTATCCTGTAGATTAAAACTTTTTGTGAAAGATTTGAAATTTGCATAAAGCCATCAAGCACCCTCCTTAAATGCCTATGGGAAACTAAGATATCTTTTCCTTTTAGAAATGAGTGATTAGTTTGAGTCATCCATTCTGTTCTGTATTAAAAGTGGCATTACACAGCTATAAAGAGCTTTCCATGCTTACTTTTAGAACAGGAAAGTAACTAGCAACAAACTTTATGGGAGTAAATAACTGACACAAGAAAAGCTTTAGCCTTTCTCTTCCACTCTTCTTGGTTTAGTGGAAGGAGGATCATTCAAATATCTATATGAAATGTCACAGTATGCCTACGAGGTAAGTAAAGGTAATTGCCCAGTAAGAAAATAAAGCCATATGGGTAAGTCTCTCACCCTGGGCACTCTGGAGTGCTCCACTTTCAGGCTCATGCCATTCCATGCTATTCCTCATCTATACTTCTCTCAGAAGTCAAAAATAGTTTTATGGAATAAATCAGTCATAGAAATGACAGCATAAAAGGAGACATGCACAAAATAATTTAACATCTGGAACTGTTCAATCCTTTGGAGATACTTTCATTGCAAATTTCCAGAGGTTAGCCCATGTAATCATTATGCACTATTTAAACAGACTAGTATTATTACTTTTCCATCTGGATTAGAATTAAGTCTCATTTTCTTATACAGCTATAAAAAGTTGTAAGATATCTGTTCAGTTTTTTCTTACAAGTATTTTCCATATGTTCATTAATTCTATCCTTCAACAATTTCAGGTTGGTTTATTACCATTTCATAAGAGGTAACTACTAGCAATGCAAGAAATCACTCTAACACATGCATAACTTGTTACATAGCCCCAAGAGTTTACACTGAACTATCTGGATTAGCAGTGCATTGTAAAGATGCACTGAAGTCACAGAACATAAGACACACTGGTATTTTCTGCATCATTTCCTTCCAAGAAATCACCAATCTGGAGGTCTGGATGTGGAATTGCACTTGTTTCGATAAACAAGATCTTTTTATGAATTGCTTTCTCTTGACCAGTCCTGGTCTGGATCTAGATTTTCTAGTAATCATTTATCCTCTCTTCTAAGTCATGAATTTATGTATGGGGTTCCTAAGATCTGGCATAATTGTTACCAGTGTTACAAAAAAAGGCAGTTTAACAGTCAGATACAAAACAGGGAGTTGTTGCCTCTACCAACATTAGTTTCAAATAAAACTGCAGCAGTGCCTTTTCTTCAGCATCTTCTACAATAAACATCCTCTATTACATTTCATTAGCTAACAAGTCTAGCAAAATAAATGCAAGGGCATTTAATTTAGCTGCTCAACTATACTTCAAATGTCACGTAGCACTGCAGAGTTGCACAGAAATAGAAATGCACATGTCTCAGAAGTCTCATCTCTATATATTGATTGAAACTAGGGTTTTTTTCTGTTAAAGGACCCTATTTTCATATAGGGCAATCCACACATTTGTCCACACTCCCTATTCCTTCTTTAAAACTTACCACAAAACCTTATCTGAACTTTCCCATAGATAACTTCCTTAAATTCACAGGTAATAAAAAAATGTACGCATGACACAAAATTATTCCAGTAAATACATAACCTTGACTTGAGTATTTTCCTTTTTCAAATTTCTTACCTATTATCTATCTTTAAACATCCTGTTTAACTATAATGCAAATTTTTGAGATGGAAATACGTTTGAACGCACTAAAAGTAGCACTATGCAGAACTGCTGAATATATGCAATTCTTACTGCCTTGGTGGGTGATACAGCGATTGCCACCTCTCAGGCATAAGCCATGGGCAGAGCCTTCCAACACCACACATGAATGACGCTATCCAAGCATGTTCACTCCGTGCACTCATTTTAACTCCCAGCATTTGATAAATTTAGAATGGGAAAAACTATTTAATATTTCCTTTATCAACTGATAAGGGTAAACATTCATATTTTAAGTCACAGTAACTGCCTAAGTGTGTGTGTGTGTGTGTCCAACAGAGCTGCTTGGACCTTTACAAAGATTGACAGGTTCGATCCTGTTCTGCTTTTGAAAGCAGATCACAATCCATTAAAAAAAATCCATGAAGTTCTTGTCACCTCCATTAGTCACTCCTACTGAAATAAGATCTATCTGTAAACTATCAGTCCATGAAGTTCTTGTCACCTCCATTAGTCACTGTTTCCTACTGAAATAAGATCTATCTGTAAATTATCAACATGGTAAAGGAGTAACATTGAAGTGGGTAAATGCACTTGATTCTATTGACTTTTAATTAAAATCAACTAAATTTCTATTAAGCTCCCAAACAGCCCCTACACTATCTCATCAGAAGTTTAAATTGCCCTCCTATCTTTAGCCGTGAGAGATGATACAGTTTTAAAAACAGAAAGAAGATATTCTTCTTAAACAGGATGAAGCAATCACACCTGGCTGTAAAACTGCCATGCAGCTCTTAATAAAGCATAAGTTAGCTCTTATGGCAAATTACTTTATATTTTAATAAGTACTGTAGCATATTTAGATAAGAATGTTAAAGCAATTGACCTCATGCTAAAGATACACATCTTGGAATGAATAGTTTTCTTAATATTTCTTGAATTAATGCATAGACAGTTAAAGCAAAAAATAATCACCATCTCCAAAGACCAAACTCATGTGAAACCCAACACAGCATCATTCCAACACACAGAATGAAATTTAAATTGCATTTGTAATTACTGAAACTTGAGTTTTATTGCTGTTTCGGTAAATAAGTTCAACTAAAAAATCCACATTTGTCAATTCATCAGTTTCATAGTAATTGCAATGGTCCAAATACATTTTAAAAGTAGAAAAGTTCCTGGCTGACAGCGCCAGGCTGTGTTATATAAGAAGCATATAAACATTTCCACAAATTAAAAATAATAAGATGTTTTTCATTTCATTCAACTTTCTGCCTTGCTAGTCCCTGTTTCAAAACAAAAATCCAAATACTGCATGTCAGAACACAGAACACCAAGTAGACAAGGAAATTAAGATGCTATTTTTCTATTTTAAAAAGAAAGAAACAATGAAATAACAAATTCAGTTTCTCACTTCTGAAAAGTACTGCGTAACTATTTCACTGGTAGCTTGGAGAGTGAGCAATTTTTAGAGACTGTCCCCTGCACTGCTTACAAAACAGACATCAATCACTCCTTTTGTTCTCTGTTCCTCCAAGTGTCACACAAGAGTGTGATATCCTGTGCTTGTTTACTTGAGCAACAGATGCCTTAAATGCATCATTTGTATCTTAATTTTTAGCCTCCGAAGAAAAGAAGCAATACAGTTGTGGAGCAAAAATCAGTCACTGAAAAGTCACAGGTACACAAAGAAGAGCTTTTAAGAAGTACATATCAATACTCTGAATTGTGACTCACTTGTAAATATACAATGTGGGAAGTCTGTACAATAGTAGTACATATGCCCAAAAAAGTCATTCCTGTACTCTAAAGCAGTAAGTTATGCCACTCTGTAAGGCCCTGCTCCTTTTCACTATTCACCATGGACAGCATAAGCTCCAAAAAGCTCATTCTCCATGATTTTTCACTGGACTCTCAGCCAGTTCTGTGCCAATATTACAGGAATTTTAGGCAAGGTAAGGCAATAGCCAGCACTGCTGTTGCAGGGCTCTGCTAACTACCAGACCCCTTGTAACACTCTACATGCAGAGCAAGTGTTAACCAGAATAATCTAATATTAAGTAAGCAGTATATAAAATCACCCTCTACGGATTTAAGGAAAGCACTGTGTGTCAGATAAGATAAGGTATGAAAGTTACGATATATAAGCATTGTATACAGAAATAGCCACAAAAACAAAGACAGCTGTCACTTGGGGAACAGAGGGAGGAAGGAAAGTAGAGAGGGGTTTGAAGTGCAACTCCACCAAGGAAGAAGGGAACACAGAAGTACAACAAAAATCATGAAGCAAAATTAGAGGGAGTTATTATTGTAAACAGAGTTGTGGTAAGAAAAAACAAGCACGAAATTAACTTTAGGGCTGTCCGTAAGGAAGGCAGCAACTCTTAAGTTAAACATTTTCAGTTTATATATGAAAGCACCATAAATTTCTATTTAACATTTGTATCTATCCTAAAAGAAATTGTATTTTAGGTAGCTGAAGAAGAAATTAAGATTTTATATTTTTTTTAACTAATTTCAATGGATTTATCTCAGTATAAGTTTTAGCAGTATCAGTCTCACTTTCCAGACCTTGCAGGTCACAATGTTTCTGACTAAAGAATATTTTATAGCACTCTCTTCAAAGCCCTAGCAATACCACTTGATTCAGATCCAGTCTGCTCTCTTCAACTGCATGCCCAAGAAAGTCACATGAGTTTTCTTGCCTTACATTTCACTACAGGCCACCAAGAATACAGGAGCAAGCACAGGAGGAATGATCAAGCATTCTAAATGGCAGTTTATTGTTTCTAACACTATTACATATGGATTTTTCCTTTCAAAACCAAATCAAGATTCCCAATATACATAAAGACTCCTCATTAACGGATATGTTTATTAGCAACAAGAGAAAAACACAGGAATATCATTTATTACAAAGTAATAGCCAAAGAGGAATAACTCCACTGTAATTATTTATCATCTCTTTTTACATCCTTTCAGACATAAGCTACTAAACACTGTCACAGTAAGCATTTGCCCGCTCTGTTTAAGACAGGTTTTCTTCATAACTATGTAGTATTTTTGAAAGCTTCCCCTTCTCTAACATCATTGTTAAACTACATGAAAAAAACAAACTGTAAGGTAGACATCTGACAGTATCATATCTAGCACAATTTAATGCTTCAAAATATTTGCACCAAATAGCTCTTTTAAAAAAAAAAAACTTCCACTTAGAAGAATCATTATCACACATAACCATGAATTGATTTTTCTATTACGGAATATTCCTGCAGACAGACAAGTGGGAAAGACCACCAGAGGTCTTCCAAACAGTAATCTGTAACTGTTCAAACCACTATTTGCATGTCTCTTTTAATCTTTAGCATCCATTCCCTTATACACATAAATATACCCCCAAAAAAGCAGCCAATGCATAGTCCTGATGACATACTGATACAATAAAGGATACTCTTTTTGAGCAATTTGTCTAAGCACTTTGTGTAGCTTTTATTACAAGCTATTCTTGAATGACTCCCTTTGACTGCACAGGAAAGATCTGTCACTATCTGACAATACACAGCAGCAAAGCCATTCCAACAAAGTTCAAAAATCAAGAAGATACCAGAGACCAAGAAAATGGTTTAAAAGCCTGTTTTCTCAGATCCCAGGGGGAATCTCGTGCATTTCATGGAATTCAGCAATACATGTACAAAACCCAAACAAACTCCACACCTTCTCAGAAAGGACTCCTACCGAACAGTTCTGTATGCCACCCTACTCACATCCTACCATTTCCAAGCACCCCCAGCCCTTCCCCAGAGAGCCCAAATTCTCTTTTGCCGTCAGACGCATCTCACTGTATACACCACCCTTCTCCCCTTGCCATCATGCACTTTGCACCAGTTCTCAGGCTTCTTCAAACCCATAGTGCTCAGTCGCTGCTCAAGGGCACTGCTTGGGGAAAGGCAGTCACTCCCGCAGAAGCACAGCAACCATTCTCCTGGCTTCTTGTCCTTCACTCCAAGTTCGCTCTTCTTTTGACTCTGCTTCTGCTCACTGAAACAGGTGTAACTTTTCTGTTCTGCCTGCACAGCTCTCTATGAAAAAAACCACCTGCCCTACCTAAACCAATACACTGAAGAAATTAGTGCCAATAGCATCAGACTGCAGATTAACGCAGAAAAGGTGTGGTGAAGCTGCATCTTTGCCCTCACCTTCCAAGTCTCCTCAAACTAGTCCTTTTTCCCTTGCCATACCAATTTCACAGTGAGTTTAAAATTGAAGAATGGGAAAGCTGCTTTTAGAAGGTTATTAAATAAATGCTATTGTGTTACCTGAGAACAGAATGTGCAAACATCCAACATCCTGTCCCTGGAAGAAAGCCCAAGAGAAGAGACAAGTGGATAACGATCACTTCCTATAGCATACCTCTAAACAAACCGCTTCTTCAAGACTTCTCATACCAGAGGTTTTATGTGTCTTTGGGTTAGTCTTTTTGTTCATAAAACATTTTGAAAAATGCAACTGAAAACACACCAATTATTCCTTGCAGCCTGATCACTGTGCAGCACTGCTACAGGGAAACAGACCAAATAAGCTGTTTTAATCAAAAGGCTTTTATTTTATTCGTAAAATTTACTCTATACATGGATGAAGCACATCCCCAACTGTGGGATCCATCCTAACAGTATCTTAAAAAAAAAAAGATATATATATTACCTTTAAGCAACTATTGCAAACAACTTTGACAGCACTGATCAAAGCTAGCATTTGTTTCATCATTAGCTGCCTTCAAAAAGAGATGGACTTGCACAATGATTTTGTTCTCAAAATACTTTCTAGATGTTAAGATAAGAAGACTCATCTGTGCTTTTATAAATAAATACATTAAATCTGAACTGCAGAGGAAGAGAGCAACTAAATTAACCCCACTGGGGTTGCCAGCTCTCTTGTTTTGCCTGTTTTGTTTGTTTTTGTTTGCTTGTGTGCGATATAAATACTGAAATATTTGGCTCAAAATACTCCTGAATATACACAGGAGACTTGCAGAGCCAGTTCAGTGTCAAGCAGAGGAAAAGAAGAGCAAATTACATCCCGTCTGCTTATGTAATAGTTTTTCCAAAGTTTGCTTCCCACAGTTGGGATTTAAAATAGCATCTTAGCTGCATTATAAAAGCAGAGTTATAAGTTCACAATAACCTTATAATTTACCACAAAATGAGTATCTATCAGATAATAAGAAGGAATAAATTAATTCACCTGTACTAAATTCTAAACCCATCATTACACATTTTTCCAAATACTTTTAATCAACAGGAGAAAAGATGTCTGTAAATGGAAAATGAAACAGAACGCTGATCTTTGTCAGACCATTTATTTGTGCTTAGGCAGTTTTCCCAACTGCTGGGATAATCCAGCAATGTACACAGGATCACTACCTACTAGGACACAGGATTAAAACATTTTTCTTCACTTAAAATGCGCTATTGGTTCAAAGGATGACCAACCTAATTTTACTGTATTGCAAAACAGTGTGTCTATGTAACAGTGAAACAGGTCTTGTTCTGTGTGCACTATTAAAAACCTTTCAACACTGACAGAAAAACTGATCAAGTGCTCAGATGACTCATTTCAAATCCTTACAGACTCATTCTTCTCCATCAAGCAAGATCATTATTTTGCCTATTCTGCCAACACACCTATGTTACTGCTGATCATAAACAGATACCTGTTAAAACTATTTTAAGTCAACTTTCATTGAGTTTATTTTCTGCAGCCCAAACATCCTGTCACTACGGAAACATCTGTAGCAGAAATGCAATTATCAATTATGTCTGAGGAGACATAAAAGAAAAAAGCATAAGAATTTGCCTTTGTTTTTCAAAAACTCTACAATTAAAATATTTCTGAAAACTGATTTCACAGTTCTGCTAGACTGAAACAGTCTTGGGTTGTTGTTTTGTGTTGTTTTTTTTCTCCATTTAGTGTGTTCTATAAAACCCTCCAAAAACTATCCTTTATCAGAATTCAAATACATTTTCCAATGTAGTGCTGATCTGGACTAAAATCCCCTCCTCCTAAACAATACTAAGGAAGTTCTAAAAGCCATCTAGTTCCCAAAGACAGTTAAAATGCTAACGTGGACAGAATTTAAAGCTCTAACATTAAACAAGCAGAAACTGTTTTGAGTTCTGAGTACCCTGGTAACTTCCAAAACAATGGAATGCATATCATAAATATTTAGAGTTTGTCTAATCAAGAAGTTACACCAATATGAGGTAATGTGTACATTCATACAACTAGAGTTATTTCACTATAATTCCTTGCAGGTATTTGTATTCTAGTATAAGAGTAGATTATGCCACTCTGGCAGCCCGTTAAGACTTTTAGTTCATGCAGTATACCGGTATAATTAATGCACCAAATAATGATACTCTCACCATTTTAGCTTTCTCAGGTTAAAACTCGGGGGAGGAGAGAAAACACCAAAAAGAAAAATGAAAAAGCTGTCTAAGTTTTGAGGTAACAGTACTTGTCCAGTCAAATTTTTCCCTCTCTTGTTTCAAGATTCTTTTTGGATACATGTAACATTTGTATTTATTCAATACTAGAAGCTATTTAAAAAGAAGCATTGTAACAAACTTAATTCTTCAAGTTCCTTTCACCTAACTATATATTTTTACACATCCTGCATTTCAAAGTTATTTTGGAAAAAGAGCTATGAGGTTAACTGTAGCTGAAAAAAAATAACCCTCTACTGAGCAAAGATTATAAACGATCCAATGCAGCGGAACATTGCAAGTGAAGATAACGATGTTGTATTCCTGGATGTACCCTAACAAACTGTGTAACATACAGCCAAGTCATTCACTTCTTGATACATATTCTAGCTATCTAATGGGGATCACAATTGTAAGTATAGACAGTTATTCAGAAAGAAACAAAAGTATTCCAGGCAGAAGTCAGAGTTCACGGCACAAGAGAAACAGTTAAAGAACAACTGCTACAAAAAAATAACATCTAAGAAAATACATTTAATAAAATATGTCAAGAACCCCATTCAAACAAAATCTGATTCATTTTTTCATGTGGTAACACATGTTAGAAGTCATCAACGTGAAATGAGAGACTAGAACTCAAAAACTTGCAAAAAAATTGTTCTGAATTATCCCTGTTTAGCACTCACAAAAAGAACACGCCGCTATTGAGAACACTGGCTTTTTTTCTTTTAACCCTATAGCTGAGAAAATGTGCTGCATTTGTGCAGGCAATCACCACGCAGCACAACACTTAAATGCGGTAATGGATGTGCATTATTCACTTAGAAAATTTTAAGAAAGAAAGAAAAAAAAAAAAATCTACTGAGTCAACACATTCAGAGAATAAAAGATGAAAGACACAGTTACAAAAAAACCTGCCAATTTATATTTTAGGAAGATAACTCACATATGGACTAGAAAATTATCTTTCCCATTATAAATTCCATTTTCATAATTAGCTCTGTCCCATAAAGTGGCTCTTCAATCCCACTTGCTGTATTTTCACTTCACTAACAGGCTGTAAACATACCACCTCTACTTTTTATTAACCTTGGCTAATTAACCATCAGCTTAAAAATATATACATCTATCTTACAGATTTTTTTTGCAGTTTAAACAAACTCACGTTAGTATGCTGCTTTGGAATAGTATCATTGTTATGCAACTGAATTAGTCAGAGTTTTAACATAATGCTCACAATTTTAAATGCAAAATAAAAGCTTATCAGTTAGGAGAAAATAGCTTGAAAAAAACATTAATATATGAAACTGTATGAATGTTTAAAACTATTTTGTTCAACACAAACATGATCCTGTTCTATCTGCATAAAACTTTTCACAAACAGATTTTTATCAATGTCAGTATCATCATGATAATGAAAGAACTACAGAATGCCTTAGTGATCGAATATTGATTTGACCCAATATTTGAAATAACTGCTTTTGCAGTGAATGTATGTAGGTTTCAATTCAATATACAAGAGCAAACTGCACCTCTAATAAATACATTGTCAAAGTGTTTGCATATGAAGATCTGACACAAAGTTACAAGACAATATAATGTATGAAAGAGTACTGTAATAAATTATTTCCATGCAACAACAAACTTGAACTCTCAGGATTAATTTAAAAGATACATCAGCTAGCTAAAATCATTATACTGCTTCTATTCAGCAGCTCCTACAGTCATTAATGTCATGGAAATTCCCTGGATGATACACTGCATAGTGCCTCATTTGATTATAACTATACATTTTCCATATATTTCAGCATTCCAGCCTTCTCCAACTTTTTCTTATAGTAATTTCCGAAGAGTATTGGGATATTTTTAAGCTAGTTATTCCAATATGACCTTGACAGAATTTTAAGGTCATGGGCCCCTGATCCATTTCAAGTTAGATAAGCAAATATGTATGATGCACAATGGCTCCTTTTGACTGATACGGATATAGGAGTATTCTCACAACAGATCTGCAGAGATGTTGCCTCTGACCAAGGAGTAGAAAACATTGAGTGGAAACATGCAGCTAGATCCAGAAAAACAAATCTGCCTATAGACTTACTGCCAGGGCACTCGAGCCTGAGCTACGAGTCAACAACATCCATCATCCTGGGCAGGGGTTCTGTTCTATGGGAAGAAGACAGCATTAGCTGCAGTAAACTGACCACATCCCAAGTAAGGTATTTATACTTGCTCCATTATGTAAGTTCGATAAATAAGGAATTTCAGTTCCTCATTTTCCTTCCACCAATACATGGACTAATGCTTAGCTGTGGCAAAAACAACCCTATCCCCCACTCCAGCTTCCTAACTCACAAATACTGAAATTTAATTATGGTTTAAACCAATTTTAAGAATACTTATCATATAGCAATTGATTATTTTTTGATAGAAAATAGAGGCGTCCTTATATTGAACATTCTCTTCTGTATGCACTCAAGAGAGCATATTGTAATTAATTATGAAACTTTGTGATTATCAAATTCAGAAAGTGTTTACACTATTTTTTTTCCTTCAGTTACACTTTAGTTGATTCAAGGCACCTGCAGCTAATATTCTAAAATAAACCAGCTTTACCAAGCAACGTGGCAATTCCCCAGGAAACAAAAACATCATGCAGGGACAAGGCAAATCAGTACCTCCATTTGCAATGTGTGAATCCCTCAAGCAGGAAAACCAATTATCAGATAAAAATAGATCAGCACACAGCCAAGACTGCTTCAAGCTCACTGCAGGCTTGAATGAGCACTGATCAAAAAACCCTCCAAAAAAACCCCCCCACACAGTGGCAGAAGAGGTTATATAAAAGTTAGGAAAGCATACATTTGGAAGTGGTTGCCAATGCTCTCTGGTAGGCAGCAGCAGGTAATAACACTGGGATGAAAAAGTACAAATATAAGTACTTTAAGCAAAGTGACATTCCCTTCTTATCTTAGATACAAGAGAAACCTTCAAAGAGTGCCCAGCATTCACAGCATCCAGCATTAAAAAGGCCTCTACCGAGCAAAACCAAGGCACTGCTCTGCTACTTGTCTTCATAGACAGAGCTGAAACCTAGATTCAAATATGGACCAACACAGAGATTCAAAACCTGAAACCATATTAAAAGATTTCCAGAAGGCAGAGGATGAAGATTTAAGCTATTTAAGGGAACATCTGGAACCTTGGATCTGGAGGTGGGCGTGGACAGAAATTTACTTGGGAACATATATTTTCAACTGACTAATAAAAAGAAAACTATCAATGTGTTAGAAATTAACACTCAAGGTCTCACAAAACCACATATTCACTAAGAGACATAAATCAGTAATATTCCATCAGTTCTGGATTTACTTTGCACTTAAGAGTAAAATCTTGGCATTACCATTTATAATATTAAATTTATTCTTATTTTTGTTACTAACGTTTAAACTGTAAATTGTAAAATTTAAAAAGTGGCTACAGTATGGAATTAATTCACTTGTGTAAATTACAGTGTATATTTCTAGAGAGATTTAGAAAGTTAATATATGCCTTAAGAATTATGGCAAATTATTAACTGATATGCAAATATGTTTTAATAATTCCAACCAGAAGGGCTTTGATCTGGTCCTTTATTTCTCCTACCCTTTGTACAGTTACACACCTAGTGTTCCCTATCTACAAAAAGCTCCCAAGTATTGAAATTACTTATACACATTTCATTTTTAACAACTTCTTGGAAAAAAAACTTAAAAAATAAAAAAATTTTGGTCTCTCTCTCTCTCCAAACAGCTGAGGCTGAGAGTACACAAGCTCTGTCTCTCTCCAGTTCATGGAAGCAAGGAGTATTAACTCAGTACACAGTACTGTCAGAAACTGTTGTGAGAACAAAAACTCCAACTAAACGGATTCTGGTTCTTCTTGAGCCAGTATTTCTGCAGATTGGAGGTGGTTTGGATTACCCATTCCTACAGTTCTGCATTTTCTCCTGCAAGCCACTATGGCACTGTTCTGCTCCATTTCTTCTCTCGAACAAACAGGTAAGCTTTCGGATGGGGCAACTCTCCTCAGGAATCAAAGTAGGTTCATAAGCTATGGTGGCCAAACCCATCGGATGCCAGGCGGCAACAAGACAGAAGGATTTGGCATTTTACATCTTTTGGTGGATGCAATCAATCCCTAATCACCTCAAAATGCTGCGAGTCCCTAAGATCATAGAATGGTTTGGATTGGAAGGGACCTTAAAGATCATCCAGTTCCAATCCCCCGATACACGACCATATGGAATTACTCAAACCCAGCTTGTAATCAGTACCCAAACTGTCTTTTATATGGATGATCCTTGATATAAGGAATATATGTTCTTTCCGTTTCCCCTAGCCAATGGGATATTGGCAGTTCTGAATCTCCCTCTCTGTTTACTTCACAGCTATTTTGGAGTGGTTTGAGGAAGAATGTTTATGTTCTAATATACTGTGAGTAGTTAAGGTCAAATCTGTTTTTTCCCCTATCATCTTTTTTATTGAAATGTTCAGAAACAGTTTACATCCCTCTACTTGATATTTATAACTGTCTCTTCTGCTCTGAAATACAACCACAGGCTTTGTAATAAACATACCAAGAGGTTATCTAGTTACAGCAGCTTTTCTTAAAACCCTGCACATCCTCTGCCAGTGTGCAACCATGTAATCCTCATCGAAGGGCTGATTTTGGTCCTGCTTTATAGTTTTGTTAAAGATACGGATAGTGCTTCACCTCTAACATCATTAGACATTTATTTGTATTTTCTCACTGTAAGTCTGACTTTAGTGACACTGCATTTCAATAGACAGTTTTATTGGGCACTAAAACTTGACTTTTTGCTGAGATTAAAAAGAAAGATGATATTGTACTTCTTGTTTCCTTAAGTTTCACTTGTCTAAAACAAGGTTTAGACACACCACCCGGCTCTGCACCCCGTTATTCACACATTTGCTTCTCCCTTTCCCTCTAATAAATCTACTGAACCTCTTTCAAACCAGATTAGACTCTTTTTATGCATAGCTACTTATATTAAATGCATGGATAGGTAACACACATTCAGTACATGCTGGTCTTCAAATTATAAGCACACCCCTTTTAAGCCATTTTAAACATGTCTGACAGATACTTTCTCTTTACAAAGTTGCTGAAATATTTCATACAATTAAAGTACTGTCATTCTTTTTATTCAGAAAGCTAGGTGCCAAACGAAAACTTCAGGGATGGAAGATTACTGTTCTCTGTGCCATGTATTTCTGTTCAGACTGTTTTTACTTCCAAGCAAAGCACAAACACTTTCTATTTACAGTAAGAAAACTAAAAATCAATATTTGTATCACAGCAATTTGAGAATTTTCAGAATTCTCACTCTTAGAATATATTAAAAACATACAGATAATTCTCACTAAGCTAAGTCTAAGAGAACTGGCATCACCACCAATAAAGCAGAATCCAAATGAGCCAGCTTTGCACTGATCAGCTCCAGAAATGGTTCTGCAGCTGCCACAGCAACAAGCAGAGGAGCCAGCCAAGAGACCAAAAAAGAAGCCAAAGAAGAGGTCAAGGCTTGGGAGCCAGAACTTGGCATCCAGGTCTTACAGCTGTCAGGGACACTCACTAGGCAAAGTGACTGTTGTCTACAGTTTTTAGAAACAGTTGGGAAACAGGAAGAGGCAAAAACCCCCAAATCTTTATCTACAACTATTGAGAGCCAAGTGAGTGCTGAAAGGCGAGACATGTCACCATTTGTTTTGTCACAGCATTACGATACCAAGCCACTCCACTACATGAGGAAAGTATCATCTGCACAGAAATACAGTTTTGTAGTGGTGTGGAATCTCTCCCAAAGAGAGATGATTTCTTTTGGAGAAGAAATACCAGTGAACAAGATGGAAATAAAAACTAGACAACTACTCTTTTTTTGTTTGTCAAAATAAAAAAAATTGCCTTAAAAAAAAAAAAATACAATGGGGTTATTCAGTCAAACTTTCCTTTAAACTCCCCATTGTATAATTACTACCAGTGACAGCAAGGACTCTGGTATATAAGCAACAGTTTTGTTGCCAAATTGTATGTACTTATAAAAAAAAAAAGTATCTAGAGATTCTTGAGAAAACCTGAAGCAGCAGTGTGTACATTAGGGATTCCATACTTGCTAATGACAAACACAAAATTCAGAATAACGACTGCACATTTTAAGACTCATTAAATAGAATTTGCAGGATCTCTAAACAAAATAGAATCAGACAACTATAGTTTTGCAAAAATTATTTTAAGTGCATATGCATGCAAAAACCCAAAGCTAGCAGCATTTTTCAGGAAAGCTGTCTCCACAGATTCTGTGCTGACAAGCCAAGCAACTGCCAAACAATGTTTAAAAACAAAAGAGAGGCTCTTGGAAAGTGCCAAAAGAGATGTTATACTCTGCCATTACAACTCAAGCTTTCTGAACAGGAAAGAGAGGATACTTGCACTAGGATTCTCACTGGCACTGCGAATGAGGCACATTCTGTACTAAGCAGATTCCCAAGGCAATATCTTGCATGTTAGCATGGACTATAAAAATGAAGAAATGTTAATCAGTGATGAAAAGCAAAAGTAGAAACCAAGATAATGCAAGGCAACCGACGTCAAAAAAATGCATGCTTCTGCCAAAGAGGTGCTTTAAGCACAGCTCAAATAAGCATCAAAACTCTTTAAAAACATATTTTGATGGGGTATTTTCATTTATTTTCTCCAATCTTTTCTTACTCCTGATCAGCCTCTATGTCCAGTTGTAGACTGAGATACAATCTCTCATTTCATTTTTGGAGTTTAGAAGAACTGGGATTATCAAATTGCTAGTTCATAATATTCGTGACGTTGTAGTCTGATATCTGTCTTTTCAATGTCACACTTCCATATGTGGTTTTCTCTGTTTTTCTTGGCCCGTGGGAAGCATCAGAAAGCTGTCTCAAGGCAACCTTCTCAGGCACACTTTTCACTGTTATACAAATAAGCCCTCTAGTGGTAAAATAATCACGAGACCTACCATAGTCAGAGTCTCTGTGTACCTCTTTCTCCAGGACAAACATCTTACTCTCATAATATCGCCTAACTGAAGTTTAGCCGCTAATGGCCTATCTGCAACCTCTTCTGAAAGCTATTCATTGAAGATGACAAGCCTACTTTCTCTTAAGCATGAGTGTGTGGCTTGGTTATTAAATCCAGGGATAAAAACACAATAATCATCAAAGAATAGGACTGTCAAGAAAGGTACAAACCAATTTAGCATCATGTCACAGAATCCTCCACATTTTATTATTTTTTAAAAAGCACACTAATACATAGGTAATAAACCCCACCATGTACCAGCACTTAATTAAACCGTTTGATTACCAGAATCACAAGTGAATGCTTGTGTTCTTTCCATTCTAAGCTACTGCATTTCCTTTCCTTAAGTATATTCATTCTCTACTTTCAAATACTAGCCAGCGAACTGAAAACAAAAAACCCACCAACTCTGTCCTATGTTTGTGGCAGTGACTTGCATTATGATTGGCAAGATGTTGCAAATGCATCAGATAGTTTCTCTCAAATAGCAACTCAGCTTCAAACACTGCCAGACTTAACACTGTCAAATATTCCTAAATATGTTACCATTTCTTAACAGAACACTAGCATGTTATCTGGTTTTAAAATAAAATAGCTATATTTTAGATTAGCAAATATGGGTAAAAACCTCCCATCCACCATGTACTTGTCCTCTCTCTTTAGTGCAGCAATCCAGCAAATTGTTATTTGAACAATGGTCCAAAGGGACTGTACACACTAAAATAAATCTGTTTCACAGTTCAGTCATTCTGAATTGGTGCGTATTTGCACATATTCAGCAGTTCTAATGAAACAGAATTATCTGGTGTTTGGCCAGATCAGAGCTTTTACTATATTTTTAATGGCCCGATAGCTCACTGACAGTACCTTGTTGCATTTGCAATCTCACATGCTGTTACAATGAAGGAGATTATGCTGGGAGAGATCACTAATCACCTTCCACAAAACACTGCTTACCTAAGAACACCTCAGACTGACTTTCTGTTCTGAGTAGAGGCAAGTGTAGAAAACTGCAGAATATCATCAGTTCACAGAACAGATCCCTGTCTTTTCTCACTGGGATAAATCTGCAGCCTACCAGGTAGAATTTAAAATGAAGATTTTGGAAATTAAAGTGCCAGCAAAACTCTACCAACACAAAAACGAATTAACTTCTTGCCCTACGTAAATCTTTTTTTGTGTGATTTTTGCCTAGCATGCACATGTTTTAGCACAGACATGCCCATGCCTTGATATAACGCTCACTGGTTATAATTCAGAGAACAGCAGCAGTGGATGAACAACACATTTCGTTATAAATTTGTTTCATAGTTAGAAACCAATTTCTAAAAATCAATGTTTATATCTGAAATTCCTTGCAAAACCATTTACAGATGAAACCATAGTGCAGAAATGCATATAACCTCAAACGTGGGTTGAGAAGCAACAATAAAAGTAAATGTCACTCCTATGACGAGATTGACAGTAGCTGTGGCACTCTCGCAACACTCTAAGTTAAATTACTGAACAAGGAAGCACAGAACTGACTGGAAAAGAAAATCCCTCCAACAGTATCATTAGCAACTGCCAAGCTGGAAGGACCATCACATATCTACAAATATCTGTGCTGGATCAGAGCCTAAGCTCAGTAGTTTCATTAACAATTTTGGTGATTGAACAGGAAAATCTGCTTAAGAACTGCACATATGGTATCAAGCAAGGAGAAATCCAAATGCTCTGTAGAGATGGACTAGAACTCAGCAATCCTGAAAAACTGAAGAAAATCTTAATGAACAAGATGAGATTCAGTAAAAACAAACACATACATATTAAAAGATGTATAGCATCAATTCGGAAAAAAAAGAAAAAGATTCAGTACAAGGATATTGCAGAGAAGACAAAATTTTGACATGCTAAAAAGAGCATCATAGCACATACAACATAGCATGTACTTGAACATTTCTACACTCAGAAGTAGTAAAGCTTATGCACTTGTATCTGGTTCCAGGTATTATAATTAAAATAATTATAATTAAAATAATAAAAACAAACAAAAAAAAATGACAACCCAGGTAAGAACAAAAACAAGTATTTAGAAATAAAATTATCTGTGAGGTAGAGCTGAGAGATTTTTTGAGTTTATGCAGTTGAGAAAACAGAAGACAAGGACATCATAGCAGTCTGAAGGTCTCATAAAGGAAGCAGTGACCAATTATTTTTCTGTACTACAAATAGCAGTCAGCTTAACTTGTACCTGGGAGATTTTGTTTAAAAGCTTTCTAACTACAAGAACAGAAACTGCACGAAAACCCCCATGCCAGGAACCTCACATGTCCTAGCATCAGACCCAAGATCCTCAAGATACTCATGATCCTCATTCAGAGCAGGGGAAGAAAAGTTAGATAAGCTAAACATAAGGGCAGGGTTCACAAAACACCCTGAATCTTCATTCCCCAATCAGCCAGACTGGAGCTGTTACACTCTACTACAGCTCTTCAACTTTCCAACAGCCACCTATGTTTTCTCTTCATGAAAAATAGGACAGGCAGGAGCAAAGAACACCATTTGAGTCCCATCCTGACAAAGTCAAGCTTTGTCTGAGGTAGACACCCAAACACTAGGTAGCCCTCCGAGGCTCTCCACAGTTTTGACAGTGATTTCCCAGATGTAGCTATATAGTTTATAGCCATGGATGGTAGAATGCACACAGAATCTAACATGAATTTATCTTGAAGTCTTGACTTTTTGCCAAAAAAAAAAATAAGCTACCAATGTATGTTATAAATTTCATATAAATGCATAAAAATAAGTTTGCACCAGCAGAAATGCATCAACTGTACCAAGGCAAAATCTCTAGACAATGCACTAATGGAAAATTACAAGACAGGAGGCTTCTTTTGTTTGAAGAAGAGTCAAAGTTGTAATTCTTCCAAACTTTAAAAAGAAGCCAAAATACAACTTTTTACATATTAGCCAAAATTGTTTTGTGGGATCAAAACAGGCATCTGTCACTTTTATGGCTTGTAAGATTACACTTGCTGTATCCCTGCAGCTCAGATGTCTTCAGAGAGAAGCTGAGCAAAGCAACAGACAGCTGCAATTATCAATACAATGTGACATTGCAAAGGAATCTGGATTCCCTCCTTCTTTTTGTTCAGTGTTTCTATTAGAAAGGCAATTCTTGCATATAGCTTCCCTAGCTAAAATTTGAGAAATATATCATGTAGCTCTATGCACTCCTACACTTCCACTTGAGAAGACTTTTTACAATGTGCAGCTTTTGATCCATTGCTATACAAATTATTTAGCATTTAAACTGTAACTACAGATCTCAGAGTTTAATCCACATTGGTGAGGGGTGTGGGCAGGAAGGGAGAGCAAGCTGCCATTACTGTTATTCACTCCACCTACAGAAACAGTTAGGGAAGAGAGGAGGAGATATGGGAAATAGTCTAAAATCTCAGTGGATTTTGAACCTCTTATTTTAAAGATTTATACCAGAATAGAATTATTATAATACCATAGCAGAGCATCCATATGGGGAGATGCACCCCTAACATTTCTTCATTATATGTTATTGTTAACTTCTCTGAGTAAAGGTCCCAGTGTAACCATCACAGCACCCGAGGTTGCTCAGAAAGCCTGAGCAACTGGAAGGATTCATGAAAACAGAAAAACAAAATGGTAGAAGGCCCTACCTGTACTGAGCAAATTCAGAACTTGCAATTTCAATCGCACCCATACAAAGACTGCACAGTTGTCAAAGAACTGCAGTCTCAACGCTACCTAGGAAATCAGCACTTATGCTTTGTGCTACATGTGGCTTTCAAGATATGCACCAAAATAATCCAAACTAGAAGTCCTAAAAAGGCAGATTCACTCATTCCTTCTGACATACCCGAAGTCAGTTTTATTTGCTTGTAGCAGGACCATCCAAGTTTATAGAAGACCAACTCATCAAACTATTAACATAATGGTATCAGTGTCACTCTTCAACTTGCTGTCTCCATGAGGAGGAATATGTCTGCATCCCATTCTCACTACCAGCTGTGCTTCTGACTCTTAGAGGACAGTTTGCACTCAGAATTTAAAAGTAATTTTATAGTCTCCTGTAATTACAGGGAGTGAAACTTAAAAACCGAGCATTACAGAAACGCTCTACTGTCTGTGTGGTGGACTCCTGATTCACATGTAAAGAGTAACCCTCAAATCCTCCCTATATACACATTCTATACTTTTTTTTAAAAAAAAGTAATACACTTTCCCCAGAATTATTTTGTTAAACTGGCATAAAAACCACTGGAAAGATGTCACAATAATACTCATCATATTTCTCCTGCTTGCTCCTGCAGTTCCTATAATTACATAGGAAATAAAGCAGGAGTACCAAATGCAACCAGTGTTAGAATAATACTTCAATTTTTTCCAACATACTATTCTTCAAGATGCATTAATAATTTACCTGTTACAAACTATTCTTAATATAGTCATCTTTTTAAAAAATTAAACCTTTTAGAAGCTAGAACAAAGAGTACTTGAATTCAATAACTTTACTTGCTAAGCTATAACAATAAAAGTCTAAACATTCCCTTTAATAAATTGTTTATTCCCATTTCACTGGATTTTAAAACAAGTTTCGCTCAGAATTAGCAATGGTTATCATCTTCTGGGAAAAAAAAATACACCGAGTTGCAGATAAACTCGAGAATCGCAAACTCTGTATTTCAATTATAATAAAAGACCTTTATATTTGATATTGGTTTATCTGTAATCCTTATACCACACACACACACTTACTTTTTATCTTACGACAAATCCTCTGACTAAAACTAACCTTGATCAAACATATTACGGTTTATGAATTCTCAGCAGCTTCTAACTGTATCTCCTTTGTATTATTCATGGTAGAGATTTAACCGATTATAGGCATGCATTAGAAATCTCCCATGACTTCAAAAGGACTGTTCAAAGACACTACAATAGAAAGCAGCAGCATACCAGGTGCCTTGCACACTGCCACAGTTAATGAAATATCCCTTTGAAAATTACACATCATTCCACTGATTTCTTCTGATCAGAATAGTGAAATTCAGGATTGACACTTCCTTCCACTAGGAGATAAAAATTCAGAGCAAAAGTGAAGTAATTAATCCCCACTTCTTTGACATTTACTTTACAAGATGACTCATGACCATCTTCAGCCTGTGTTTAATAAAATGTTTACAGAGACTATTTAATTAAAAAAAAAATATACAACCCAAACCACACAACTCAATACTACAGCTTTTCAGTCCAGTACTGCATTTTCTTACCAATTTGAGTTCCAAAATTAGTTTTCAGTTCAGTGTGCCAGGTGGTTCTCAGCACTTAAAAACCAAAACAAAAAGGTGGGGTTTTTTTTAATAAACCCAGATTTCAAAAAGGAAATGATGCTTTGGAATTTTTCCTAAAGAAGGTCAAGAGGAGAAAAATGATAGCAAAAAGTTTAGCTCATTTTTAAATAAGAGACTGTAGAACTTGAGCTACAAGTTTCCAATAAATGTCTACTAATCAAATTTACAATACTGAGTGGGTGTGTAACAAAGTCAACAATATGAATACAAAAGTCAATCCAGAAGTCTTAACACTCCAAACCAGAGCGTTAGAAGTTACTGCAAAGAAAATTTAGTAAAAGAAAAGTAAATTTTTCTGCAATTTTGTAATTGGAAAACATGCAGGAAAAAATATTACATCATTAAGACTCTGAAAAAGAGGTGTTTATATCTAATGGACAATACAGAGGCTCCAACTTTCTCCTGCTGTCTGGAAACAGTTTTACTGATCTCTTGTTCTCCATCTCTTTTCCCACTGCAGCTGCAAACCCCACATTTTTTACCTTTGGATTCCCTTACCTGCTGAGGGCTATTCATTTTCACTCTCAGTCATCTGAGGATACAAATAATGAATTGGATTTATCCTCCAGTGCTAAACACAGTTTAAAAACTAAACCAAACAACCAAAACATACAACCTTAGACAAAGAAGTTATATAAAACTTTGGAAATGGGAAGAACATCAGAGTCCCTGAGAAGGAAAACTTCTAGGAAGTTTACAAGGAAATGCTACTGCAAACTGCATCACAGATGTTTGGAAACCTGGTATCCGAATCTTATAGCTCTACCTATTCTCTAGGAAGTGCCAGTACTCAGGCTTGTGCTGGCAGCTACGGATATCACGTCTGCAGAAAATTATCTAAATAATTTAACTGAATAAACTAATAAGCTATTTACAAAATAAAACGATTCTGTTTCATTAAATGGTAAGTCAACCTTGGAATGGCTGTGAAGCCAGGAGGCTTTGAATGTTCATTCTCAATATCTTGTCATTAAACAATTACTAATCTTAATCAAGTGGAAGGTAAACAATGAATATTCATAGGTATTAACTTGGCTTTTGTCTGGCCATTCAACTTCCAGCTGCCAGCAAGGAAGCTGTACATCCTGATCCAGCATGAGTTGGAAATACAATACATTAAAGGAAACTTCTTTGTGGAAAATATTAAGCTAAGTGGGTTTTAAAGAGATCTAAAAGTCTGATTCTTATGAAGTTCTTTTAGATGGCTTGCACTTGTCTCCAAATATCTGTTCTCTATTCATCTTCCCTTTTGAAGTTTTGCCATTTTGGCAGCCTTGCACAATCCCAGAAGGAACAGAAAAAAATATTCCTGCTCAGTCTTCTCGCACTGTTTTTGCAGGTTGGCATTTCTGAAGCACTTACTAGCACAGTTAAAGGATAAGCTCTCTTCCAGAAGAATTCCTAAGGCTTCTCCCCCCATAAAAAGATTTACACTGCAAATCACCAGATCCTGCAAATTAATTTTGAGGAAGTGTAACTATATAGTTTGCTATACAAATATAAGCTTCCCTTGGCCTCTGCTGCAGAAAGGATTCTGATCTAGATAAATCCATGACCCAGCCTAGCTCAGCCATGCCTTTTTACATACTCCTAGTTCAATCAGATAAAAAAATTCTGCTAAAAAAAAATAAAAAAGTAAAGCTGTGTTTCATACACCAAGTCTGACCTTTACAAACTAGACATGTATTTATTCAAAGATAAAAATCACATTCTGAATTGTGTCATCCCAAAGTGAGGAATGAAAATTACTGTCAAAATACAACGTTACAGTTGGGGTGGACAGTAGTAAAATATATCAACATATTTCAGTTATCAGGATTGAAAAAACTGATGCAATACAGTGGTTTCTTGCTGCCCTACACATTACTA
This sequence comes from Antrostomus carolinensis, assembly GCF_000700745.2. NCBI lineage: Eukaryota > Metazoa > Chordata > Aves > Caprimulgiformes > Caprimulgidae > Antrostomus > Antrostomus carolinensis. The sequence goes on along the minus strand of NW_010300017.1, from coordinate 20,789 downwards.
TGCATATTCACATATTTAACACATTTCAGTGTTTGTACATGGTTCGAACAGCACAGTTCATTCATCTGTGTTATTACTTTTCAATTTCAAACATAGCAAATGGAGAATCTGTAAAAGGAAAGGTTTGAGAAAAGAAGAAAAAATAAGGAGGAACAAATTAAAGTGATTCATGAATAGGAAAATGTACAAATACTGTTTTAAATTCTAAGACTTTCAAAAAGCCATTGGACTATTTAAGAATAGATAGATGTCAATATAATATACTATCAGAAACCTACAGACTTTCAAAAAGCCATTGGACTATTTAAGATAGATGTCAATATAATATACTAGCAGAAACCTAGAGAATACAACCAGCAACTATAAATTTACTTAGATCCTTGAGTTTTTTAATTATTGTTTTTATTCTGACAAGCTTTTACCATTCATCTTTACTATTCAAAGTGACCAAATGTCTACATTAAATCAGAATTAGTATCCCAACAGAACCAGCAGATGGCAATAAGATCTATGATAAATTTTGATTTTGGAAATAAATATAACCCATATTAATGTATAACCAGCAAAACTGTATTTTTTTTTTAACCTTGTTGATATGGTCCCATGAGTCTAGTTCAGCAGCAAGCATTTATAAAATTTTATACAGACAAATCCATAAATCCTCCCCCCATCTGAAATGTTAAAGCTCTCACTGAGGTGAGAAAAAAAACCCCTGAGAACAATCTGTTCCTGTTACTCAGAAGAATAACTTATTTAAAATATTTTGTAACTTTTTATATTCAAACTAAACCTACAATTTCAGGACTCTGTTGTAAAGTACAATGTCTATAAAATGCACAGAAATTTGAGTTCATTTTTATTCTTAAAATGTTGTCAAACAGTAAACTAAAAAATCAGTAAACTTTGCTAAGTCTTTATACTACAGTAACCTTTAGAAACATCCACTAAGTGTTATAGCAACACTATTCAGCATATCCTGGTAATTTCTGCCAGAGTTTCAGCTTAAAATTAAAATATCAAACTAATTTTATGACTCACAATTGCAAATATAAGAATAAACCAAATTTCAGTGGCTTGCCTGTCTAGCATATAATATAAAAATCAAATTACTATTTTGTACAATATTAAAAATTAAAACATGCATGTTAGATTTTTAAAGGAGGACTTTTAGATATGATTTTTTATGTATATGTAAACATATTACGTGTGTTCACAGCTGAGGTAGAGGTATTCTTGAACAGAAACAATAAGTTAATTGAAATCACCAGTGGCTTGGATTAACCTTTTTTAACATTCAGAATTAGTAATAGTGCAGAATTATTTTATATATGTATACATCAATGGACCAAATCATTACAGAATTTACATAAAGTGCATTTTTCCATTTATCTTTCTGTATTTCCCTATTTCTGTCACAAGTGCAAGCATAGAAAGGTCTTGGCTAGGATTTCTGTTTCACTAAAATAAAATGCCCAATGAATAAGCTTGTTAAGCATTTTCTCAAAAAGGAACTGTAAAGCTGTCAGTAAGGTATGTACTTTACCATGAAACATTTCAGAAAGTCTCATGTATAACTTCCTAATTAATACTTCTTCATTATAGCTAAATAATAGTTTTTTTTCCTAGACATTTAACTATTAGACAGAAATTTAATCCACATATCAAGAATTACCAGTAAATACTCCTTACATTTATACCTGAAAACTGACAAACTACTCAGGTTATAAAGAAAACACCCTCATGTAGTATGTGTGCATGCATATCAGTATGGAAAAAACACACTGCCACAGAAAGAATTAGCACACAGAAAGACACATACCTGGGAACTGTTGGCAAAAATATTTCAGCTGTAAGAAGTTAGGAGTTGTACAACTGCTCCCAGAAATTATTTTCTCTGCTTAAAAACCAAATACAGCGAGGACAAAGAAAAGAATACACACTGGAACTAGCAGAAAGACATAAGGGGATGAGCTCACATGAAATATACTCTGTGTTTCTTTAAAAGTGGCACTGGCAACTGGGCAGACATTGAAAACCTGGAGGGGGCCTGTTGGAGGACCACCAAGAGTACAGGGTTGAAGAACCTGACATAACAAGAAAGGCTGAAGGAACTGGGTTTGCTCCACTTAAAAAAGAGAAGGTTCAGGAGGGATGGGGGGATCTAATCACAGTCTTCCAACGCCTAACAGGTAGTTTTAGAGAAGACAGAGGTGCCCTCTTCACGAGAATACGTAGTGAAAGGACAAGAGGTGATGAGACACAAGTTGCTTCAGAGAAATTTTTTCTTGCCATAAGAAAAAAGAACAAGTCTTTGTCAAGAGAACAATTAAACAATGGAATAGGTTATCCAGAAAAGTGGTGGACTTACCCTCATTGGAAATATTCAGGTCTTAGCTTACCTTGGCAAGGACATGGACAACCTAATCTAGAGTCCTGCTTTCAGCAGAAGGTTGGACCAAATAATCTCCAGAGATCCCTTCCAACATAGACTACTGTTTGTATATGAAACTCTACAGCTACTGTATTTTAAATTAGTACCTGTCACAAACACATAAATAATTTAGGAAAAAAAAAAAAAAACCTGCTTTGCATAGCTGTTTCCCTTCAGCTTTGCACTGTTATAACTCCATTAGTGTCAATGGATTGATATATGTGTGTATGCTCATGCAGCCTGTTTTTCTGCACTTTTTTCCAGTTTCATTACTATGTAAGTATACTTTGCATATCTGTAAGATCCCAAACTCCTGAATTCTACACGAATAAAGCTGTTTGCTCCACACATGCAGAAGAGTGTATCATGCAGAACCACATCTCACTTACACCCTGCCAGAATGGAGTAATATACATTATTGCTAAGAAATAAGCTAACTGGTACCTTTTCTTAAAAAACAAAAATTTTTAAAACCCCAGCTTTTTCAGGAAAAAATAGATAGCACTGAAATCTGTTGGAAAAAATTTAAGGAATTTTTTTAAAGGAAATAAAGTGAAAAGACTTTAATTTTGATCTAACAAGTCCCCTAAAATTGCTTTTTCTCAGGAAGCAGATTCAGAAGATCTTCAACTGCATTCAGGATGCAAAGCTAACTAATTTCTAAGTTTCTCTAGACAGCAAAGTATGATGATGTCTAGAATCAGATGATAAATACACCTTCTCATCTACTAGAATCCAAACTGCTCAGCTCTGGTAGTGTTTCCCAGTTTCTTTGGCACACCGTTTCAGAAACAACTTTCAAGTTTACTGCTGAGCTTACTGAGTGTTGGGGCCATTACATTAAGAATGCTCAGCAGAAGCTGAAAGAGCTTTTTCTATACACCAGGAGGCCTTTGATGAAGAAATACACTTACTATAATGGAACTCTAGAGAAAAGCAGATGTACCAGGCAACTCTCAACCACTTTGATTTTGGATCAGCTATAACGCCTCTACCTTTTCAGCTTTATTAAAAAGCTATGATTCCTGCTTCCCAGGCTTTGATAAATGGACTGTCAGCTCCTCCTCACCCAGAAAAAACAAAGCTCAAGAAAGGGTTACTTTCCTTATTCCACTCCAACCAAACCTCTTACAGAACTGACTTTTAAATATATATATATATATATACACACACACACACACACGTGTATATATATATATATATACACACACACACACGTATATATATATATATATGAAGCTCATTAAGATCTATTTCAAATACTTATGAGGACTCCATGAAATCAAATCCACACAGCCCAATTGTTTAAGTCCTGTCCTTATGCTAAGGCCCTCATTTTCATCTATACAAGAGCTCATTACATTCTTCCCAAAAATTGTATTTGTAGATTGTATGCTCAGATTTTACACTGCAACTATCAAAAGGACCCTTCATCACTACTTAGTATTTCCAAGCCAATCCCCAGATGCTTCAATGTCAGGTAAAATATCCAAACTAAGTGCACCTCTGCATAAAAGCTTTCCATTAGTTTGCTACATTTGAGTGCTGGATATACCAGTTACTTCTGGAGATGAGGAGCTGTACTTTTGCAGCTATTGCTTCAAAACATCTCTACTGATGTACTGTTTTTTTTAAAAAAAATCAATACTAAAAGTTGTACATACAACTGATTTCTGGGACTCAATTTTCAGAGTAGTCCTGAAACTGATTTAATTAACATTCTTTGAATTTATGAGAGAGTCTACATTAAAAAGAAATAGTCATTGGGAATCATCAGGAACAAAACTCTGTCAACAATTTTCAAAGAAAAATAAAAAAGCACTGCAGAATTAAGGTTATACCTTGTTTTAACCCTCCTCAAACTGTTCACCAAATTTCTTCAGAGTAATTTCCTCTTTTTCTTTTTTTTGTTTTCAAATCCATGTAAGGTCAGAGGTGATTTGGAACAGTTTCACACAAGAACAGATGCTTCTTGGAATGTCCTACTTTGCACCTGTGCTCCATACCAGGAATATGTGTCTATGGTAAAGCCTGAAGAACTAAACACACAATGGGATATAGCTATTTTAAAATTATGTTAATAAGGGCTTATTGTTTCCTGGTTTAAGGATATTCACCTACTTCTTTTTGTTTGAAAACTGCACTTGCTGCACTCAGTTAGTATTCATCCGTAAGTAAAAGAGGAGAGTTTCACAATTCTGCTCCTGGTTCAAACCATGTTGCTATGGAAGCAGATGTTGGATTGATGAAAATAGGTCAACTGTTCAAAACAAAACAAAACAAAACCCCACTGTTTTAATACTTTAAAATATTATTAAATATTGTTATTATTTTAATGGTTCTCATTATTTATTATAAAATGTTTAATGTTTTATTATATTTAATTAGCATTTACTTTGCTGATACAATATGTATTCCCAACAAAAGTGCAGACAGCTGTGGAGTTAGTGTTGTTAATGAAAAATAAATTTTTTTGCATAAATCTGTAGGGGCTGTGCACAGATATCACACACAGTTCTTCACTACATCTGTACTGAGTGATGTCAAATGTTGCCACATAAACATGTTTCCATTTGAAGACTATTAGTATTACTATTAAAAAGTATTAACATTTTTTGGGGAAAAAAAATAAATCAAGACATTGCTAATACTTGTGCTTGGCTTTGGTAAGAAGTGCTTTTTTCTGTTTAGCTTTGCTTCAGACAGATATAGAAATATTCAATCAGAGTCTCAATTACTGAAACCTGATAAAAATATTTAATGACAGCTAAGATTTAAGCAGGTAACCACATCAATTGAACATGTGAAAGCATATATAGCCTACTAAAAGAAATTTCTTGTGTTCCTGAACATCCTCACAGTCTGCCAAGCTGCTGTCAGAATAGCATAAACACACCATTAAATTCTCATCTTCACCTGCAACAAACACCAGAAAGTAAAGTAACGCACCTGTATCGCGTTTCTGAATCTCTACTACGTGATCTAAAATGTTTTTCTAACAACACCTTGTCACAGCCAAAGAATTGTTTCCTACCTTGACAATGATGTACTTTAGATGCACCAGGTTTATCCTAAAGGTTTAATGTGACATACTCTATTCCTTAATTTTTCTTTACAGCTGAAATGCGCAATTTAATAATTAATAAATACAATAAAGGTGCATGGGAATACTGCCAATACATGAGATTTGTGCTCCTCTCATAGCTTAGGGATCTTCCTGCAGATGAAGTAATACTTACAGGAGAAAGACTCAGTGGTGCAGAAGTCCCACACATTTAATCCAGCACAAAACTACAGCACTACTGTGCATCTTCCACACATAATTGCTTCTGCAGTGAACTAGGTCAGACAGCTTCCCCCAGATCAATTCCCTAATCTGATTCATCAAGCACCAGATAAAAGAAAGTGCCAGTGTAACAGATAATATGGAAATAAATACCCAGGAAGCAAAGGCAAAAATAGCCCCATCTCTTTAAGCTGCCATAAATCCATACTGCTACTGTTCATAGTCCCACAGAATCTAGTAATCCTCCCTTTTTTCTACCTTTTGTAATCAATGTTTTAACCTGAAATATGTACAACATAACTACTGATAAAAAAATAATTTCTGTAACTGTCAACACAATGGAAACTAATCTTCAACATAAGTGAAAATTATGTTTGCTGTATTCATTTTCATATAGTTTTTTAATAAAATTTACATATAAAACATGTTTCACTTTGTAGAACTCTTTTGGACCTCAGAAACTTCATAACTTGTGTTACAAAACTTCTTGCAAGATTATATGACCTGAGCTATTCTCTGACTGTTTAAAAAAAAAAAAAAAAACCAAACCCACACCTATGAAAGTTGTTAAATATTGTTTAAATTTACTGAAAGACTGTCCCTCAGGAGACTGCAAAAGTTTTAAATTTCACATTGAACAGTTTTGGAATTGTTTATAACCAACAACATTCCAAAAATCACACGGCTCCTTACGTTGCAGAAAAGTACTATAAGACTTCTATGTTCGTTTTGTCTCTTTGTGTTTTCTCAGACAATAAATAGTTTGTAATAACACAAAACCAGCCAAAACAAAAATTCAGACCAGCATACTTAAAAGTATCAAGAATACTGGATACTTGTGATTAAAACTATTTTTTATATATACCTTTTCTGACAAGTACATTATGGGTTGTTTTGGAGGTTTTTTCACTAAGAAGAACAATATGAGAAAAGATGATTTTTCTTTAACCAAACTGTTGCCTTCCTTCTCCTTTGTCTCATCCAACATTAGCCTCCATCAGTCCCTTCATACAATATTGTTAACTATAGATCAGTACTTTGCCGAAGTTGCTTCTTGGTATAAGACAACATTTTTTTCTTTCCTCCCCTCAGCACTAATTTACCTTTTCTCTTCAAACTTTCTTCTCTTTGTTTTCTTAATCTCCCTTCCCACACCATTTATAGATAAATTGAGATACAACGTTAGAAAGGAATTCCTACCTAATTACCATGCTACAATTCCTGACATCTAAAGGACTGCATATAAGCAGAATTTAAATTTAGAGAGAAAAATATTGGTGTTCTCCTATAGCCTACTGAAAAACAGAGGTCTGCCTAGAGACCACGTAGCCAGCTTCATATTAAAGCAGATAAAATGAGAATATATACCCAGGAATCAAAGGCAAAAATACTTCCATCTCTTTAAGCTGTCATAAATCCGTTCTGCTTACATTTTGTCATACAGTTTTCATAACATGATCTCTCTGGATATGGTGCCCAGTAATGAACTATAGCATTACATTTAAATTGCAAAATTAGTTTTATACTAAAATACCTCACTGAGGTTAATGCAAATGTTCACACATGCATGACAGAAGAATATATCAGGCTTTCTGTAGACTCAAACTTCAGTAAATAGTTGACATGATTCATATTTATAGTTAACTCTGCAAACCTTAAAGCTTAAACTCAAAGCAAGCTCATAACTCATTGTGTAATGCTTAACGCCTGTAAAAACAACAAAGAAGTATGTGGTGATGCAGCTTAACAGCTACACACTGACAACCCAGACTTTTTCCCCACAAGAAAAGTAATCCAGTTTCTAAAAGCTCAAATAGCATGGTGATGATCGAGGCAATGTCATACAAGAAAGCTCCGTAAAAAAGATACATGAGGGCAAAGTCCTACAATCTCAGTTATTATACAGAGACCACCATATAGAGCCCATATTCATCCCTCCTCATCTGAAAAGGAATGGCACTCAAGTGTTTACTACGTAGAATTGGGAAAAGATGAAACCCAAGTGCTGTTAGAATCACTGGCATTTATAGTCACCAAACACACTTGTTTCAGATAAGCCTTACAGGAAACATCCATAAAGATTACGTAGGAGGTCTTTATTAGACATGCTGGGGTCACAAACCAAGTAGAGAAATAACCAGTCCACAAAAATGGGATTATTTTGCTTCTTGAAATAGCACTATTATATTCTTGAAATACATGAAGCAACAAATACACGATATCTTGGGAATGTATGGAAAAGTCTGACAACAACATTCACAGTACATTAAAACACAGAAAAGAACAAAATCAAAAAGCAAGACTTTGATAGGGAAATCTTCATTTGCTTTTAATACAAGGGGAGGGAGAAGTCTACTTCATGGTATCATTTCCACGGTTGTTCTTGTTATTTGCTACTAAAAGACAAGCACTGTTTGAAGACAAACTTACCTCTGCCAATGCCACAGTCAGAATAAGATCCATTTTTGAGTCTGGGAAAAGGGCATCCACTTGTGGAGACATTCCAATCAGTATGCAATTAGTAACAACTGATATTACACTCATGGTTTCAAAAGCCAACTGAAATAAAACACAAATATATTTATAGTTATGACCATTATCTCTAATTCACCAGTCCCCAAACTGCTCCAGACAATACCTCTCTCTTTGTTAAATCCTCAGAAGACCCATTATTTTAACTTTTTATTTTCCTTCATCATTTGAGTTCTACAACATAATACTTGTTTGGCAAGTAGTCCAGATTTTGCCAGCTTTAAGAACAGGCAAGGACAAGACCACAACAAGGTCTGCAATACCATAAAGACCACATGGCAATCCTGAGTTTTTCTTCTGAACCTGAACACCTAAAAGAGTATGCACTGATCTACAGCTGTACTCCTGAGCATAAATTTCGTTCAGGATAAAGGAAAAAATGCAAAATTCCTAGAGAAACTAATAGTTTGAACTCTCTGGTTTTGGAGGTTTTGACTGAATGTTAAGTAACATTTATGTTAAGGAAAATGTAGCAATGGTTCAGAATGCTTTTTTAAAATCACAACCAGTTATACAAGCTGAAATTTGTTGAAAGAAAGATTTACATTTAACTGCATGCAATGGCACAAGCCTAAGAAGCTCTTGACTAGAGAGCTCCCACAAAACATCTGAAAATATTACTATAGTGTGACAATTACTTTTGCAATATAATAGTTACTTATTCCAAGGTCCTCTCTGTAATGAGAAAGACTGAGGTTGAATTGTAGCAATTGGCACAATGAATTAGCAGAAGTAACTTTCTCCTTGCCAACAAGCTGGTGACTCAGCTCTCCTGATAAAATAATTGCAGTATTCCTTTAACAGAAATCTTTCAGGCAATGCTCTAACTTCCCACATGAAACAGATAACTAATTTTTTAAGTCATTATTTCTAATTCACAAAGCAAATGCATGCCTACTATTAGTTAAAAACCTACACTATAAAAACAAAACAAAACCATGACTGTACCATTAATGTTACAGTTTTTCAGCCTACTCCCTAGATTGAAACAAACTATTCTAGCAAAGCCAAACGTTATTAATATACCTGCAGCTACACTTGGGACTTATGACCACAGCCTCATGTATCTGGCGGTCACACCACTGTAGCCATGTCATCAAGATGTTGACAGCACAGATTTGGACTGAGAAAATGCACCAAATGTTAAAACATAATCAGATAATAATTTACACATTTTAATGATTTAATATTAAAAGACTTCTCCTATAAGTCCACATCATTAATACCTATGGACATGCCTAATGACCATTGCTCATAATACTTCATTTGCATGCTTTTACAGTATGTTTCATTTGAGATTTCCTGATTTAATTTCTCATCTCCCATTTGTTACCAACATTTACAACCCCTCCAAATTAAACAGTCTACTAGTTTACTGTGCCCTTTGTCTCCATTTTGTACCATTAGAAAAGTTGTTATATAAAACTAGAATATGGATCATCCCCTTCAAATTTCCTCCAACCTACTTCACACTCCTTATCAGTTCACTGCTATTATAGAATGCTAAAGTCTCGACTTAATAGCCCTCTCTCTTTTCAGAAAAACCTCTGGTTTTGGAGTTTACAGGGTTATTTTTAGTCAGAATCAGTTCACTGACACAGCGTACTCAGCAAGCTCCTAACTAGCTGGTGCTAGCATGACTGCATGGGCAAACAACTGAAGACAGAAAATCCTTAACCCAGTACGACTAGCATGAAATTATTTAGATAGACTACAATGTTCAGGCTGTGCAGAGAGGTCCAGCTCCTGCCCACAGATCCAGGTTATTTTAAAATTAGTCAGCTTGAGTACCAGCAATCACAAGGGCACACAGCCCTTCGATACCAAGCATGGCTTAGGAATCCAAGGCCTTACCTATCATCCTTCAATTTTTCTGAAACACTTGCTGAGCTCCACACTTCTGAGATTGCATCAGATGTTACCATTTCTAAAATATGCTGGCTGTAAACAATACTGGGCAGCATCTGGCAGCTTTGCTTTGTTGCCATTGCAACAGGAGTACAATACATACAAATGCAAGGACTAAAGGAAGGATTTGTTTTCCTTTCAAAGGCAGCTGAAAGACATGTGGTCAAAAACCCTACCAAAAATCCCCTGGATACACAGCTGGACAGATACTATCCTAAGGCTTTTACAAGATCAAAGTACCTACTAAACTTAAAAGTGGTTGATGGGCCAAACACATAGCTTAAATGCATTTGTTGAAATCTCTTTTAAAACATACAAATAGAAAAAGAAAGAAAAAAAAAATTACCTGCCAAACACCAATATTTGCTGTGGGTTCTGCAAATGGACGCTTGTAAACTCTACACATCTTTAAGGCATCAGAATATATCTCTGTGATGTTGTTTAACACTGCAAAGACAGCTGCCAGTGGATAAACACACGAGAAAAGACTCACATAGCCAAACTGTAAGAATAACTCCAGGTAATCATCAAAAGTACCCTGAAAAACAAGAGCAAAAATAAGAACAACTTAATCCACAAAGAAAACCCAAAAAAAACCCCACACATCAGGAAATACAGAATTAACAATATAGTTGGAAACATGCTTCCTCATCCCAAATCAGTTGTTTGGGAATGACTGGTGACAGAAAAAAACACCAACAAAAAACCACCACCTAGTTACTTTGGAATTATTCAATTACTCAAAACTTCTTAAGAAGGGGAGGCCAAGGTTCTTCCTAAAAGGCCTGAAATGCCTAATGCATTTTCTGCAACAGTCACACTTCTTGTCCTTATTACACAAAGTAATTGTATAAACACATTCATCCCATCCAAGTTCCTGATTAACTCAGTGAAATAGCTACAGAAGGAACAGTGGGGGATAGGAAAACAGCACCATGCTTTTAAATTGGCAGAACATTCTCCTAAGAGCATTATGACAAGAAAAGTCTTAGTATTTAAGATTGTTCACGAAAGACCTAACTAGAAAGGTAGGCTGGTAGACAGGCAACTCTTTTCTAGAACTTCTGCTTGTTTACTTCAAAATGAGTAAGTCTGAATTAGTGGCTCACTTGAACATTGAAATGACAAGAGTGCAGCACTGACATCTGAAAGGAACAATTAGCGTAAACAAAAAGCCCTGTTTTGACAAATCTGCAAAACATCTACCACCTGATCTTTAAACCAAGAATGTGGGTACTTAAAACACTGATTAAGTGTTCACATGTAGGTTATCATATATATTTGCATATTAGTTTTGTAGTATTAATAACAGTTCCCCATGATTGCAGCAATTATTTATGAAAGAACCAAACCAATCATTTTTAAATAAAACATGTTCACTGAACAATGGATGGTGAAATACCACAAACAAGTTAAACTGGGATCTAGCTATCTTGTATTTACCCAGACCCACATACTGTCATCTCCCTCAAAAAACGAAATGATAAAGACTTGACAGTAACTGAGATTATTACAGGAACAACATAAATTGGTTTTGGCTCCATGCAGCAGACACATGGTTCTCTCATCTTTTTTGCTGATTATAGCTGTTGACTGACTGCCCTCTCCAGCACCTAGTGCTTTTTTTTTCCCTAGCAAACCGAGAGAGGCAGTAGAAGCCTGCAAACTCAAAAATCAACATGAGGTGGTCATTAGCTGCATTTTTCACTTGAACTCATTTTCAAGTTGCACAGTATAGCTGGGTCTGACAAACTGATCTGCAGGCCAAACCATGAGGTGCTACCTAACTTTTAAAACCATTGAGATTTTTCTGCAGAAACACCTTGTATGAACTCTGAGTTTTAGTAAGGTCTTCCTTAGGGACATTTGTGCAGGATCACTCACGGGAGTGGCAGTCATGTATTTATCTCTGCTGTCACTTTCTCAGCCAACTCTTGCAGGCAGGGAGCAATGCTTCCCTTTGTGCTCCTCCTTCTGGTAACTGCACAGTATTCCCACTGCTTCCTCACAGCCTTCTTCTCATTTCCCTGCCCAGTACCTACTGAGTTTTAGAACAGCAGAGCATGAAAAAAAAAGGAGTAATTCTTTTTCTCCTACTCAATTTATGACACTTTGTGCAGGAAAACAGGAGCCTGATACAATATTAAAGAAATTTCAAAGTGTGCCACTGTCAGCCACAAGGGCAGTACATGAACTATGGCATCAAGGAAACAGAATCAACAAAGAAATTCAGGGAGAAAATGCACTAGAGGAAAGAAGCAGAAATTTAAAAAAAACCCCAAAAATATTGCAGAACGTTTTTACATCTTAAACTGGGTGAAGGGCTGGAGATATGAAAAGTGATAGAGACACAAATGAAAAAGATAATTAAATGTCAAAGAGTAAATGAAGCAAGGAAAACAGAAGAATCTGAAACACATAATTTTGTCATGACTCCTGCTTAAGTCCTCAGTTACTCAGTTACTAAACATAGTCAAATGCTTCCCCCTTGTGACAGATTTAATTTTAGAAATACTCTAGCCTGCTAACAGCTCACTGCTTGCAAACAAATCAGTGGTCTAATACCGTGTATTCACAAGCACAGCACAATTACAATCTTTAGACTGAAAATAAAGTTAAGGCCTTGAGTACACAGTACCCTGAACTGAAACTGAGGCTAGCAGCAGACACCTCCAAGGCAAAGTCATAACTACAACTGACCTGTTGAGTCCCTGTGCAAAATTTTTCAGGGCAGAACGGTACAACAGGTGCAGATAAATTTGATCCAGCTCTGCACAGGAAGCACTGGGCAACATGACTCAAAGACATCACACTGGCTTTATATGTGCCAACTGAGAACCAGAATTCAGTTCAGGTCTAAGACAAAGCTTATTTGGTCAGGCTTATCAACACCTGATGCTGACATACAGCTTTTGGAGCTGTGCTGGCCTATTGGCAGGCACAGTGCTGGACTGTGTTGATTTACCAGTTCAGACACTAACTCAGGGATTTCTTATTTTATAAGATAGACATGTTCTCTAAATCTAGCTCCCTTCCATATAAAATGTGGGAAATACCAACCTTCCCAGAGGAACGCAAGTATTAACATTTGCACAGTTTTTCCATTGCAAAGGTAGCATCTCATTTTCCTCTTCCCATTTCAAGGCACTTTATGCAGGAAGAAAGGAATCTGACATGGTATTAATATCAAGTTTCAAACTGCCATTCTCTACCTTTTACATAAAAGGTACACTACCTACACATAATTCTTCTTCTGTAAAAGTATAAATCACACACTATTAAGACTCTTGTGACTATGCTCGCAGCATTTGATCAAGCAAGCTGTTAGCCAGTCTGTAAGGCTTTAACATACACACTGATGTCTACTTTGCCAATTCCTTTAGAACTGCAAGTAATGAATTGCATAAAGTCTGTTAAATACAATTAAAAATTGTACTGGGTAGGAGGCAGTCAGGAACGGAACTCGGAAGACAGCGAATGCCAAAGCTGTAGTTTCAAGAAGCAAGAGCAAGTATTGGTTTGAAGAGCTGGTGTCTTCTGCCCTCTCCATTTCTGGACCCATCCAGACATAAGCACACTCTCTCACGCTATAGTTTAATTGTCAATTTAAACTACTATCACTGCAAAAACAAACTAAAACAGAAACAGCCTCCCCCTTCCCTCTGCCAGGCTACTGATCCTGGGAGTTTTCAGGCTACCCTTCAAGATTAAGGGCATATTACATAAATACCTCTTCCAGTGATATGGGATTAGGTAGCTCCAGATTCAGCTGTTCATTCCCACCCCTTCATGCTGGTGTAACTGGGATCCCGGACTGTATCCGTTTCTTGATCTAGTGTAAACAGTTGTATAAACAACACTACCAGCAAAACTGACAAAGTTGGAAATAAGCTGCCAGGTCAGACAGTCAGAAATATTTCAGGTTGCCCTGGCTGATGTCTATAGTCAACTACAGCCCAGAAAACTTTCAACTCTTTTACAAGAGTGAAACGTACAAAATAGGTGCCCATTTCTTTCTCCAAGTTGACTTGTTCGACTAATGACAGGTCCATATCCGTTTTCAGAGAACACATGTGTTTCTTCATCCTCTTCTTATGTCTCCTTTGGAGCCAGTAAGGAAGTAAGGATTCTGCAAACTGATTAAGGATCTGTGAAGTTATCAGCAAGGTGGCCAAGCTCTTAAGTATAAAAAAAAAAAAAAAAAAAAAAAAAAAGAAAGAAAGAATTAAAAGAACTGTGATAAACCTGCAATCATTTCCAACTTTGTGCATTCTGGTTAACACTGTAAGTTGTTACACTGTGACAAAAGAAGGCCAGCCTAACAGAACTAGCAATAGCATATGAAAAGTATAGGTGGGCTAGTTCCTGTTCTTTGCTATGTGCTGAAAAGGATAAAATAAGAGTTAGATGTCTAAATATTTTGTGGATCTGGATGTATCTTGGAGACAGTACATAAAGTCCAATGAAGGGTAAAGATACACCCTTAACATATGCCAACAGCAGTGACAGAACTAAAGAATGAATTTTTTTTCTATTTGTTGTCTTCTTGTTTTTTACCTTAAACTATAGGAAATGACACAAATGTCATGTCTGGTATAGATATGTCAAGTGTTTTGCTAGAGATCTCTTTCGAGGAACAGAGATCTTGAGCTGCAGTTCTTGTTGTTTTTTTCATTTTCTTTAGAGTAAAAATTTGTCCTTATAACTGATATTCATGCATTTGAGTGCGAAAGATGTCAACAGAAAGCTAATTTAAAATGCCAACTACAAATTATTTTGCTTTTATTTATTCTCAGCTCCTCATTGTAGTCATAAACTTAATCATGCTCCTGTCCTCAAGAGTCTCTCCTTAAGAACACTACAGAGAAAAACATTTTCTAACACAAAGGGAAAGAAGGAGGAAATGAAAATTTTCCAGCCTCATCTCTGTGAGGGAATAATCAATTTATTTGAAAACGGTTCCTCATTTATATGGAGGGAAAGAATTGCTCCACTCTGTTATGATTCTGAAACTGTGCTAGAATAACTGAAATATGGAAGCTGGATTTGTAAGAAAATATATATGGAATGCATTCATTGTCAAGTTAACATTTTAGAAAAAACAATTAAAACTAAAGTTTTGTTTCAATCAATCCTTTATTTTCCTAGAGTAATCAACATTCTTAAGATGTTCTTGGAACTCACCTGCCTCAAAAGCTTCATATCAAACAGCACAAAGGCAATGTAGAAGAGAGATGCAAAACAATTTAAGAAGTTGAACTGCAAATAAAAATATATGTTATTAGTACTCAAGCAAAAGTTCAAATGCAAAATATCATCTAACTTAACAGCTACCTTGACTAAGTAGCTTCCATGCAGATGTAAACAGTTCATTAAAATTTTCTTTGCCATTTTTAAAACTTAGGTCAGAAAAGCCTCATTTTCAATACTGGTCTTATTCAGGTTTTCATCTGACAAGCTTAATGCTTTCCTAAAACGTGGTATACAAAGAGAACTACAATTCAATTATGAACCATGGACATTAAAAACATGTCACCTTCTACTTTCATCTTTTGGCAGTTTCCCCATAGGTAACACAATAGAAGGGAAGTATTTATCTTAATTTAGGGTAATGATTTTTTATTCAAATAAATACTTTATCAAAATACATGTTCTGGATTACATATCTCTCAATATGTACAATTGTTCCTGAATATTTTAGTTGACCTTTATGTTTAATCACTTCAAGATGTTTTATGACCAAGAGAAATATTCTCCACTTCTAAATTGAGACATAATCAGAGTATTGTATCTGAAAAATCATAATCAAGCTCAGAAGTTTCCTACAGTGCTGGAGCTCCTTTTCTGGAGCTCACTGACAACATAGATAATACTGGGAGCGCAGAGAGTTACTCATAGGGTGAAAGTGAAAATTGAGAGGGACTTACACTTGATATTTCATAATTTTTGAAATTATTGTATATAAATTTCATATGGGGAAAAAGAGATGGTCCTATTTTTTGAGAAAGGCAGAGACAAAGCTATAAATTATATGTACAAGAGTTTTTAACAGTAATAGAGGGCTAAAAAGCAGATTTTTTAAAAAAAGTATGCTGAGGAAACAAAAAAAAAAAGAGAACTCTGGAAGAGACTTAAACAATCTTTTCAAAAAGGAAACAAGAAGATTAAGTCTCAAAATAAGCCAATCTTTACAACTGCTTTTACTGAACATCTTATATGAAAATCCAAGATTTACACAGTGTTGCATCTGAATACACACCTAAAAGAGCAACCAAACATATATATATACTTACACATACAAAAGCTACTTGTTAAGAACCACAAAGTAAGTAGTTCAGTATATACTATAAAGGGCATAGGAGCAGACTGATGGACGTCTATCTCCAGCCTTTTCTGACTGGTTGTCTGGATGTTAGTACAGGTGGAAGTTAATACATGAACTTTTTAAAATACAATTTACCATAAAGTCTTGAAAAAAGTTAAAGGAATAGTTCCCAGTTGAGGACAGGACCACATCAATTAACAAAATAACTTACACATACAGAATCCTAATGAAAGAACAAATCAATACAAATAAAAACCCAACTCTCCACTATAAAAAGAGGCATCTAAAACAGTCTAGCAGCTACTGCAACCACAACAGAAATCCTGTTTACTTTGATATTTGTGCTAGTATTTGGCCTTAAACTAAACTGTAGGTCAGTGAGCTAATGCTAGGAAAGCACTAACAAAACACATGACAAGTTATCTTTTCAAATAATCTTAAGAGCTGTTTTATATTACGTACTTACCACTAAAACCTTCAGAATTAAATGGTTCTGATACGAAGATTCCAGCCTGTGATTTTCTAAAACAGCAACAAAATTATTGATTAGTAAACATCAGAAGCACTTATCATATACTAGACATTGTTATACAAAGAGTAAACAGACACCTAAAAATTACTTAACTAATAGTTTATGCAGAACAGTTCTCCAGCCCTTTATGATGAAAAAAAATTACACTGTACCAATACCTCACTTAACTTATGAAGCTAATCCGATGCACAATACTGACATACATATTTTTGGCTACAACTCTGGTATTTTTTCTGCAGCAAAGGTTTTTCCTTTTCTCAGAATAACTGTTTTAGAACAGAAAAGCCATCCATCATTCTAACACTTAATAAAATGTGCCTAGTTATTGATTATTCTTTGGCTGAAAACAAATGCAAAACTAACTGGAATAAATGATGAAAAATAACAATACTAGATTGGATTCAAAACCAATAAATGCTCACAGAAATATTCCCATCCATCTCCAAGGAATTTAGATCAGACCCTAAATTCTAAAGAAAGACAAGAGTACACAAAGTTCAATAGATGTAGTACTCATCCTAAAATTAAGATTTTCAGTTCATTCAAGACAAACTGTCAGAAGTTGATGTTTGAGGAAGGCTGGTTACTAGGGGGGAGGAAATGGAAGTGAATGGGAGATTTCCCATTTCTTTTCACTATTTTGTCTGATTGTACCTTTAAAGTCCTGGCTAAGCAGTAACTGAGAAGGCAGCACACTAGCATGAGCTGTGTCAACAAGGCTGATAGGAGAGACCATCACCTACAGACCTTGCTCAGGACACAACAGCAGAGTTCTGCTCTGACAGGGGTGTGAAGTTGGGCCTGACACACGGAAGACGCACTCAAGTGATTAAATGCAATTTTAACTTTTAGCTTTCACTAAATGATCAGTTCTCATAATAAATGGGTGCAAGAGGCGTGCTTAAAAATACGCTAGATTGTTTCCTATGTTTTGTCAGTTTAGCTGTTTAAGTCAGATATTATCTGAAAATATGCCAGATGGGAGGGGAGGAGAGAGGAGGGGAAGGGGAGGTAGGACAGCCAGATGAGCTCTTCATCCTATTCACAGCATGGCAGCATGAACACATTGGATAGCACAGAAAAGGCACAGGCTGTGTAGTGAAAGTGAGTTACATAAATAT
>NW_010300017.1:317-2609 GCF_000700745.2 Antrostomus carolinensis | reverse complement strand
GGGGGGGGGGGGGTTTAAAAAAGCCTTGGGTTAGCTCATAAAGACATTTTAGTCTACCTGATCAGCACAACTGGGCATTTTGCATGAAGGCTTTTTCTTGCAGTACAGTGGGAAGGTGGCGGGGGGGGAAGGTCAATTGAAACCTAGATACGAATTTAAGTAATTATTTAAATAAAATCCTTGAACAGTCATAAACAAATCAAGAAATTGCTTGCTTTTACTACTGCTGTTGTTAAGTTGAATTTGCTAAGCAAATCGTGCTGGCACGCACAAACAATCCCCACTTCAACACCTCTTCTTATTCTGTCTTTCTGTCTTCTGCATTCATCTCCTTTTTGCTTTATCTTTCTTAGGTTGATTTTCTGGGTCTCCAGCTTTAGTAACCTGGATTCTGTCCTGTAAGTGTATGCTGTATTGAGCTACACAAACCACTTAGCTCCCCATTAGCTTCGTCTATGAACTCTGTCTGAAAGTGACTGCACGTGCCTGTAGATGTGCTAAAATTCACAATAAACACTAATATTTCACTATCATAATGTTATGTTACAAGACAGCAGGCCCAATCTGTTACATAAGTCACATGCACAAGGGAAAAAAAAGGGCATCTATTCTAACATTCCTCCTCTTCTGAGAGTGCCCAGAGGAAAATATTTTGATAGGAATGTGAAATCTCAGTCTTTGTTATACATACAGCATACACTCTCACAAGACATTTAGTTGGTGGCTTTAGGTTTTGTTCCATTATGTCAGTGCCTCTGTCCTCTGCACAGATACATCAGTAAACTAAGACGCACTCAGTAAACCCAGGTTGTGGGTGCAACCTGCCAGGACAGGCCCCCCTGCCATCCACCTCTGAGCTCCCATCCTGATGATGTCACCTCGTCCCTTCTGCCAGCACTATGGCCAATATAACCAAACAAAGAGCTAAATCAGGGAAGGGGGACTTCTGCACCAAAGGCAGAGAGAGGCTGAGGAGGAAGGCAGGATCACACCTTCTGATGGCATGCTAGACTCAGACCAAATTAAACCAAGCACAGAACTGCAGTCTCAGAACACTCAAAACAAAAGTAAGTTAAAACAGTCATCTCTTTTATCCCACAGTAAAAATATACTTCAGGAAATTTCTTTAGCATTCCATTCAACAAGAACATTCTACAAAGGAATAAATTCCAAATTATCTGGGATTCTAACCTTAAGGAAGAAGAATAAACAACTTTCTTACCCCATGATGTTAAGAATTCAGCAGCATACCGATAGACACGGTTCATGATTTCAATCACAACAGCATATATAATACTGGGCACAAACAGCATCAAGCTGCTGAAGTTAGACTCATTCTCTTCATGATAATCCAGAGCCCACTGTTCCAAGTCAAAGTAAATCATCATCACATACAGTGAGAAGTAGAGGCAAAGGCACACAAATGGTAAGGACACCAGATAAATCCGTATCTGTCTCTTAACACTAGAGTACACTGGTTCCTCCCTCCCAGTGACGGGATTGATACCCAGGACACCATGGAAGCCTGGTCTTGGTTCTTCAAACTGTCGTTTCATCAACAGTGTCCCCCAGCGGTATGTCATGATGGCACAAATCCGCTTCCAAACTTCCAGTATCACAGTGGACCAGAGCAGATTGAAAGTGGCAAACATCACGTATTTGTCATAGTCTTCCCATGCAAACATGTAATAAGGAATGCCAATGACAGCCATTGGAATCAAAGCAAATGTGAAGTACTCCAAGAAGCCGAAGTAGAGAGCAATGGTTTCGCCAAAGTAGCAGCGTATCTCATCTGCAGAGAAAAAAGAATCAATTAAGACTATAATTAACATAGATGTCAGTATAATATCAAACTTGACTTTACATAACCCCTAGTCCCAAATTTTTTTTCAAATAACACAACAAATATTATTGGTTTTTGTTCCTCCTTCTCCCATGTTTCAAAAACTCAGAAGGTTATTTGATTTTTTTTTTTTAATGTTATATATACACACACACATAAACATATATACATATAGTCAGATGGTTGGGAAGTCAAATATCTCAATACCTACCACATCAACACTATATATCCAGAGGGGGAAAAAAAACAAAAATAAATTTTAAAAAACCACAACAACAACAAAAAGACAAACAAAAGAAAACAATAGCATTCTTGAAAACAGAACCTATCAATGAACAGCTAGGATAACATGGAAGACATCTGGTATAATAAAAAACAAACTTTCACAGAATCACAGGATGGTGGGGGTTGGAAGGGACCTCAGGAGATCATCTAGTCCAACCCCCCTG
>NW_010300017.1:0-290 GCF_000700745.2 Antrostomus carolinensis | reverse complement strand
AGGAAAGCGTCCAGGTGGGTTTTAAACTTCTCCAGAGATGGAGACTCCACAACCTCCCTGGGCAGCCTGTCCCAGTGCGCTGGCACCCTCACAGGAAAGAAATTTTTCCTTAAGTTTGTCTGGAACTTGAGACGTTCCAGTTTTTGCCCATTGTCCCTTGTCCTGTCCCCAGCCACCACCAAAAAGAGCCTGGCCCCATCCATTTGGCCCCCACATTTCAGATATTTATAGACATTGATAAGGTCCCCTCTCAAACTTTTCTTCTCCAGGCTGAAGAGTCCCAACTCTCT
>NW_010300016.1:10431-14452 GCF_000700745.2 Antrostomus carolinensis | reverse complement strand
AATCCAGGCAATTCTGGGATTCTGTGAAATAGGATGGACCGAAGATCTAAAAAGATCTGAACTGGCAGGTAGGACAGACACATGGACCCAGTTCCCTGTGGGGTCCCAACAGGACCTGAGCAAGGGACGCAGCCCCATTTGGGTGGACATGTACGTACCCGTCCAGGATGGACTCTCTGCAGCAGTACAAGTTGTCAAACTTCTGCTTTGTGACTGAGTCGTTGACATTCATGGCTGGGACGCAGAGCTTCCCCGCTTTGGACAACTGGTACAGCCTGTTATGAAGACGGGAAGAAACAGATGATTAATGGAAAAATATTTCCCTGCAGTGTACGGTTGTGTGTTCTCAAGGTCTTGTTTCAATGGAGTAGAATCATAGAATGGTTTGGGTTGGAAGGGACCTGAAAGCTCATCCAGTTCCAACCCCCCTGCCAGCAGCAGGGACACCTTCCACTAGACCAGGTTGCTCAAAGCCTCATCCAGCCTGGCCTTCAACACTTCCAGGGAGGAGCAGCCACAGCTTCCTTGGGCAACCTGTTCCAGTGTCTGACCACCCTCACCCTCAGAGTAAGCAGTAGACATCTGGAGGGTCAACAATAACCTCTTAATAGGAGCTCCTCATTTCAGGAGGAGAAATAACTCTCTTCCTTCCACAGATGTTTGTATCCGTTTTCCTCCTCTACTGAAGAACTACCAGGTTGGCAAGAGGCATTTCATAAAAACATTGAATAGCAGAGATCAGTAGGTGCTCTAGACTCCACATGCCTCACAACTGTGGACATTACAACCATCCTCTGATGTCTTCAAAAGGACAAAGCCCCACAAATCCTGCTTCAGATAACATAAGATGAGAGCTCCTCTTACTCCTCAAGCTCTTACAGCTCAAGACAAATAGAAATGGCCACAGAAGGGTAATCTACAAAACAATGTGAAGCTGCTGTGATCAACATCTGCAGCAAAACATCCATCTGAAGTTTAATCACCAAGACACAGAGCAAGAAACAACCAGGGTGGGGAACACACCAACCTGATCTCCTACTTCTGAGAGGAGACTGAACTCCTGGCAGCAGCAAAACCACTGAAAATTAATCTAAATGCTACACTACGGCTATGAAGAGAATCTGAAAAACATCTCCTTGCTCCACACCTTGGGAAGGAGAACCTGCTCCCTTGGTCAGTCTCTACAGACCACCTCCAGATTTCTCCCCAGTCTCTCTTTGTCATCTGAGGAGCCTCAGCCCTCACGTTGCCTGTCCTCTGGAGGGAAGGGGTACACGTTCCCCTCACTCATACATTGGTATCACCAACATCAGAAAACCACCTCGTTCCTGGCAGCACGAGACCATGGGCCGTAGTTTCTAACATTGCTTTGTTCTTGCACATCTCTTTTGCCCATATTTGGAATGGTTCCCAACACTAAAAATATTATCAGATCCTTTTCTTGACCCCACTGGTTGCAAACCTGAATCGGTCGCTTCCTTGTTTCAAATATTTCGTTTCCCTCTTCTGAGGGTTGCCTGGTTGAGGTTTGACCTCTGGTCAAACTCTCCACCAGCTCCAAGAGCTGCAAAAATAAAGCAAAAAGTGGAGTCTGCTCCTCTTCTCCTCAGTCTCCTATTTTCTGTCACTTGTGATACGATTAATTCCACTGGAAAAGCACCTCTGATACCTCTCCTAACCCTGGGAGCCACTTGTCCCATCACAATTCTCCTTCTGCTGCAGATCAATGGATGTCACTCAGTCATATGGCTGCATCTCTGTGGTTCTCCCTTTCTGGACTCTCATCCCAACTAGAGACTCGTTTCCTCTTCCCAAATCTCACTTCTTCCTGGAGATTTACTTTAAGGACTATGCTTTTGACTTTCTCCAAAGTCCATCCCTTCTTCTGCAACACTCTCACCCCTTCCTCTTTTCATCTGCAAAACCATCGCCCCTGTTCCCCAGGTGGAAAAATAAGATCTCACGCAGGTTTTCCAGCCATGGGATGGTCAGTAGGTGCTTCTACTCTTTGTCTGGAATTCAGGGCAGTAGTTCCAAGTCTATTTCTTTCATCATATGAGAGATTTAAAACAGCTCTTATGGGAAAGCCAAGACCACGTGGAAGGAAAACTACAGACCACATGTTAGGAGGCTCAACATTGAGTCTGTGGCATCTTACAGCTTGGAGATGTTTTGCTACCAGTGCCCTGAGGCAGAAGATGGCTTTGTCCAAACATCTCCACATTCACAGTCTGGCCTGTCCCGTTACCTGTGGACACCAGTCACGCTCTCCTCTACTATCCCCTTGATCTTCTTAAACATGTTGGGATACTTCTTGTAAATCCAGTGAGTGAGATCTCCTCCATCATCCAAGATCTGTCAGAAAAATAAGCACAAGGTCACCGCTCTGAAGATCCAGTAAGGTCTGCTGACCCCAAAAAGGTACAAGGGATAAATCACAAGCTCAAATCATTCTTAATCAAGGTCAGACAAACACGACAGACCTTGATGTTTATAATGAAACCAGAGGAAACACAGAAAATTGCTGTGGAAGCTCCTTTCTCCCCATCTCCCAGAAGCACAGTTGGAAAAAAAGCCTTTGAACCATAAGCAGTCATTGGCATTTCTAGTGTGATTGTGAATGGAGGAGGATGGAGAAGGAGGAGGAGGATGGAGAAGGAGGAGGATGGAGGAGAAGAATGAGGAGGATGGAGGAGGAGGATAGAGAAGGAGGAGGAGAATGGAGAGGAGGAGGAGGAGGAGGATGGAGGAGGAAGATGGAGAAGGAGGAGGAGGGTGGAGAAGGAGGAGGAGGATGGAGGAGAAGGATGGAGGAGGATGGAGAAGGAGGAGGAGGAGGATGGAGGAGGAGGATGGAGGAGAAGGATGGAGGAGGAGGATGGAAGAGAAGGAGGAGGATGGAGGAGGAGGATGGAGGAGAAGGATGGAGGAGGATGGAGAAGGAGGAGGAGGAGGATGGAGGAGGAGGATGGAGGAGAAGGATGGAGGAGGATGGAGAAGGAGGAGGAGGAGGATGGAGGAGGAGGATGGAGGAGAAGGATGGAGGAGGATGGAGAAGGAGGAGGAGGAGGATGGAGGAGGAGGATGGAGGAGAGAGGAGGAGGGGGGAGGAGGAGGGAGGAGGAGGAGGGAGGAGGATGGAGAAGGAGGAGGAAGATGGAGGAGGAGGAGGATGGAGGAGAAGGAGGATAGAGTAGGATGGAGAACAGAGGAGGATGGAGGAGGAGGAGGAGGGTGCAGAGCCACTAATACCAATCATAATGCACCCGCATCATAAACCACTGCGTATTAAAAACACTGAACCTCTTCTAGACAACAACTTCGGGTCTCTGCCCATTTCATCTGTCTCAGAGCCTCACACTCAGGAACACAAAACTCTTCTTTATCAGATCACGAGTCTCCTGGGCCACCCATTTCCTCCTAACGACACATTTCAGGGCGGTGGAGACTTATAGCTTTAATAAAAAACATGAAAGATGAGCAAGTGAAGGTGCCCTTTGACTCCACGGGCTCTCTATTTGCAACCTACACATCTTCCTCATAATTAACATGGTCCCAATCCCAACCTCTTTGGGTCAACCCAAACCATTCTATGATTCTCTGATTCTAACCCCTGCTACATCTCACCATGCAGCCAAACTCAAGGTGCTGAGCTCTAAACGCTTCAGAAGGACCCACTAGGGCACCGTAAAGAGGTGTCTGGGGAAGAAGAAAAGATACAAAAAAAGAAAAAAACCCAACCACGTGCATTTCCCCGAGTTCTCAGATGGTCCAAGAAGTGCCCAAGCAAGGTGGGAAGTGTGACCAACCCCATTAGACTCAGACTCAAGAAAAAACTGGGAGTAGATTTCACCGAGCGGCAGGTGAAGTGCCAATGACCTGTGTTAGCTGGGCTGGCTGAGGGCACATCACCCCACGTTATTATTATCATCTTCCTCCTCTTTGCATGGTCCCTACACCAACATCAAAGACTTCTGATTGCATCATCATCCTCCTCTTTGCGTGTTTCCTATCATCATCA
>NW_010300016.1:9727-10006 GCF_000700745.2 Antrostomus carolinensis | reverse complement strand
ATCGTCATCATCCTCCTCCTCCTCCTCTTCTTTCATGTTCTCTACACCAACATTCAAGACTTATTAACCTACTGGTGGGGTGTGCAGGTGTCCTAAAATCCAAATATCAAGTCTGGGCAGAAGCATCTCTGCTCCTTGGCTGGTGGTGGAGCCCGGCAGGGACCCTCTGCCACACACATCTGCAGCTCTCCCACCAGCATCTGCAGCCACCCAGAAAAACTCAACACTCCCACCATGCTGCTGCCATAGAAGTCCCATTCCAGGTGCAAAGAAGACGTT
>NW_010300016.1:4178-9685 GCF_000700745.2 Antrostomus carolinensis | reverse complement strand
CATGGAGCCACCACTCTGATATCCATAGGCAAAGAGTGGCTTGGAAATGCTACATATGGTCACAACTTTTTTCTCTCTAAATTGCAGGATTTTCCACTGAAGATGAACGCTGTGGGTAGCAACTGCTCCTCCATGAATGTCTGGGAAGCACATGGTGTCCTGCCAGAGCAAAGCACGTGTCTTCCACGCAGACCCAACTCTCTTGAGTCTCTAGGGAACCCCCAGGTTCACCTCTCGTTCCATGAATGTCTGGGAAGCACATGGTGTCCTGCCACAGCAAAGCACGTGTCTTCCACGCAGACCCAACTCTCTTGAGTCTCCAGGGAACCCCCCAGGTCCACCTCTTGTTCACAGGCTGGGAAGTGAAGGCAGGTAAGGGTTAAGTGAGTTGAGAAGCTCTCCTGGACCAGCTGAGGTAGGAATTCAGCAGCCTGGCTCCCAGGACGTCTTCATTTCATTAATCCCCATTTAATAGGGCACATAATCCTCTTTCTAAGAGAGAATTCTGGGGGTTGGCAGTTTCCTCTTTCTTAGGAGGGCAGGAGATGAAAAAAAACCCACAAAAAAACCCCAACAAATCAACAGAGGAACTGGTTTTTGATGGAAGGTCACCTTTGTGGAGCAATCCCAAACGGCCAACAGCAAAGCCCGTGGTGTGTGCTCCATATCCTGCAGTTTTCTCAGCTTTACACAGATTTTCTGCCTTTATTCAAATTCTTCCCAGGCAGATTTTTTGTCTGGGGGCAAAAAAAAAAAGCCTTTATTTGACATGCAAAGAATTTTATCCTACAGAAAAGCCGGTCTAGATGTCAGCTTTGCTCTGCTTCTCGATGCTGCTGCTGCCTGACGCTCACCAAGAGACACAACCTGCAAACCAACGCTCCTGGCTGAGGTCCATCAACCTCCCTGGTGATTTTGGCACTTTCATCTCGGAGCAGAGCATGCTGGAGTGGTCATGACTGTAAAAAACATCTTCCTGTCACCCCGTGCTTGCAGGGACAGTTCTCTTTTTGGAGATGGGACCATCCTTGGACCCAAGCACTGGGAGATATCTCCTGCTGCTCCTCCACAGCAATACTCACTCTGAATTTTTACTGGTTTTGATGTGGTGTATCCGTATCCCCTTGGTAGGTGTTTCTCTCTCAATTCTTTTCTCTCCAAGTAACCAATTTCACATTGTCTGCACAGGAGGGTTGTGACTTCTCACTCCCTCAGTCCTTCAATTTCATGTTTTATTCCATCAGAAAAATCTCTTGCCTCTTCCATACAAGAAACTGGTGTCTCAAGGTGCCATTTTACAACCTCTTTAAACTCACTGAAGACCCCACTGCCACCAAATGTCTCGCCCTGTCCTCCTTCCAACTCTGTCAGGGCAACAGCTGATACCAGGAGGCTGATCTCACCAAGAACAAGTTGATTAAAATTAGCTGGGATCAGCTCAACCACGTGGTTGGCAATGACTGGTGAAAGTGCAAGGAGATGCCAGGAAGGTATGGTCAGAGGTGGCATCAAAATCCTCCGGCAGCAGCGTGGTCCCACTTTATGCTGCAAAGGAAACCAAACCCTCAGCCCTGCAGATTTGGTATTTTTCAGGAAAAAAACCCCCTCTGAGCCATTCTGATCCAACCAGAGCACTCCTCTGAAGATCTCCTGTTCCCATCAGAAAACCCAAGGTACCTTTTTTGTTGGAGACTCTCAGTAGTGGTGGGTAACTGTTCCCATGGACTAGCACCACACAGAAGCCCAATCATTGAATATTCAGATTTTTGGACTGTAAAACATCCCTATTTATTTGCATGGGATGCACAAAGTCAGCTCCATCACACCTTCCAGTGCCTACCTGGACAGAGGACTGGTGGGGTCCAGTGACACAACACTAAACAGGACTCCTGGGGTGTATTTTAAGCCCTGATATTAAGTCCCTGTAGCTTACAGCAAGCTGCTGAACTACTTTGACCCATTTTACTTTCTCTTACGTAAAAATAGAGATTGTACTTATTTTTATTGAGCTCAATGATGTGGGAGCCTAGAAATTGAGATGCTTTTCCATGCTGCTTTCACCCCAGATCAATAAGCACAAGTTGGATGGATCAACAAGTACAAGTTGGATACTTATGCTCTGAATTACTCCAGACTTCATTATAGAGTCCAAATTTTTTATTCAGTGCTGGACAGAGATAGGCTTGTTACTAAATCACTTTTCAGAGAGAAAGAATTTCCCATCTGATGACACCATGGACATGTGGCACTGCAGGGAACATCTTCAAAGCACTGTATGGCTACTAATAATCATCAACGACGCCCAACGGTATTGTTGGTATTTTGTTGATGGGAAGAGAAGACAAAAGACAATTCTTCACTATCAGGGTGGTGAGACAGTGTCCCAGGATGGCCAGAGAAGCTGTGGTTGCTCCTCCCTGGAAGTGTTGAAGGCCAGGTTGGATGAGGCTTTGAGCAACCTGGTCTAGTGGAAGGTGTCCCTGCTGATGGCAGGGGGGTTGGAACTGGATGAGCTTTAAGGTCTTTCCAACCCAAACCATTCTGTGAGTTGATGTAAAGAATGCAGAGTAGGTCCATACTTGAGACTGGATGGACCAGAGAAGCAAATTTCACCTTGCTTCTTTGTTTGCCAGCTCCTCTCTTCTGAAATAATTATATGAAGAAGATTCTTTCCACACTTGTTCTTCTCCCAGTATCCAGCATCCTATTTCTTATCTCTAAAAACATGGATCTCCAAAATCCACCATGTAAGTATTTGGGAACTGCTAGATCTGAGGCATTTGGTGCTTCCCAGCACTTATTTCTGTGCTCCAGGAGCAGGTCTTGAAAACACACCAATGGCTGGAGACACGTCACAGAATCAAGAGGTCTGAAGAGATCCTGGGAAAGCATCTGGTACGTTGACTTCTTCAGTTACTGACATTTTTGATGGGAAATTATTCCTCAAAAATAAAGAAGAAAGCTGCTGTCATGTCTAGACCCAGATTCGTAGCTTGGGGGATGGATTTTTTAACATTCACAATTCTTTTTAAAGGTGACAGGGAGGAAGTGAGCAGGTGTAGACTGGGAAGGGACAAAAAACCCACCTCAAACAAGCTTGATATTGGCAAACAAACCATAGAGACACACACCTGTCTTCTACTTTTGCTCTAATTTAGATCATAAGCTCCTGTCAGGAAGTATGATGAATAGAGTACATTTGAGATCTGCAAATTATTCTGCTCACCTAGTTGAGAGTTTTCTGTTTTCCCTGGAAACAAGGACAGAATAAGCCAACAAAGATGGAGTTGGGCTACCTGAGGTTTTGCACTCAGATAGGAAGAGCAGGCTTAAAGTGTGGAAATCATCTAAAAAAAATCTCCTTTTTGCTCTGAAACAGAGGCCTTGCCTAGAGAAGAAAAATCACATCAACCAATGGGGTGAATTTAATTCAATATGGTAAAATGGATGCAACCCCTTTTTGGAATATATTGATTTTGAGTTATTTTTTACTGGCTACATTAAATGAGTTTGGTTTAAACTGTAGCAAGTTACTCCAGAAGCAAACTAAGCACAGGATAAACTTTGTACTAACACAGCTATGCTTATTTAGAAAATAAACAACACCTTGCTTGGTAGGCAAGAAGTCATTGAACCCACCTTCTCCCCAACTTGACACCTGTGAGACTGAAATAAATTGATTTCCCGCATGGCGCAGCGAATCGTAAAGCACTTGGAAGGGAAATGCTGTGTTAGCACCAAACCTGAACTGCTAAGTTAGGTCTAAATTCAGGAGGAAAACACAGACCAGCACTAAACCCTCCTCCTTCTCTCTAGATGAGAGCTACCCATGTTTCAACACAAGTCAAGGATTTTAAAATCAACCCCCTCTCACCATGTTGGGTTGCCATCCTTCGACGTTGACGCAGCGATCGATGCACCACCAGAAATCATCTTCGGATTCTCCTTTCCAGGCGAAGACAGGGAACCCTGGCACAGAGAGGGAGATGGGTGCTAACACAGCCTTAGCAAATCCCTTGGGGATCAGCATTCCCTAGGTCCACACGTGATGAACTGGGCTCCCAACAGTCTTGTTTGCAGTTTGATTTTTCAACATCTACCTTCTAGAAGAAGCTTCAGAGATATACATTGAAGACACACACTGAAGGCAGCAGGTAGGAGTCAGCTTTACCCTTCCTAATTTCTTCTTCTCCCCCAACAAAAAGCTCTAGCCAACAGACAAGAGGGCCACACACTCTCCACAATAACATTTATTTGCAATATCAAGCTTTCGCTGCACGTTGGATGTCCTACCTTCCTGTTAGGCACGTTAGCCACAAATTTACCTGAATATATTCTGACTCATGAGCAATTATCCTTCAGCTTCAGTGAGCAAGACCAGGTAACAGGCAAGCTGGTGGGTTTGGCTTCTTCTGGATCTCCCAGTAAACCCCCTAACCTTACCCAGGTAAAACAGGATTTGAATTAAATCATCTCCCAGGTGAGCAGCAACATGGACAGCTTCTGGTTTGTGAATTCTTTCCATCCCCTCAAATTCTCTCTTTCACCTTTTTTAGCCCAAAGTTATGACTCACATGGATAGAACTGAAACCAAATTTAGCTTTTCTCCTCTCAGCGAAATCACTTCTAGGTTGACGTAGCCCATTCAGCTAAAAATGGGCATCACCATCATTTGTACAACGTATTTTGATATTCCAGACAAAAATAATTCTAAAAGTTTTCAGACTAATGGAAGGGATTGACCTTGTGCTGTTACCTTCTATAGGTTTATTCTAAATTGAAGAGAATGAAGGGAAAAAAGCTGTAAGAGATGGTAAATAATGATGGGGCAGTAATACATCTTTTTAAAACTAGCAAGAACAAAGAGGGGGAAGTTTCCTACCGCTCTCGGCAAGGGCAGCAGCCACCTCGTTAAGAGTAGAGTAGATGTTGCACGCAGCCCATCGGCACTGAGCACCCAACGCACCCAGAGTCTCCATTAGGACCTGAATTTAAATAAAAAGAAAAAAAATAAAATCCAAAAGAGCAATATACTATGCAAAGAGCAAAAACATTTAGGTTGGATATTAGGAAAAAATTCTTCACCCAAAGGGTTGTCAAGTATTGGAAGGGGTTGCCCAAGGAAGTGGTGGAGTCACCATCCCTGGAGGTATTCAAAGGACGTGTAGATGTGGTACTTGGGGACATGCTTTAGTGGTGAACTTGGCAATGCTGAATTTACAGTTGGACTAGATGATCGTAATGGTCTTTTCCAACCAAACTATTCTATGATTCTATGATACACAACTGGGATTTTTATTTGCTATTTATAGAAAAGCTTCCAGGAAGTATCTGAAGTTGGTTTTAAGCAGCATCAGGGTCATTAGAGAGCTGTACAGAAAACCCTTTTTTTTATATATATATGTAATTTTAAATGGATGAAGTAAATGAGAACTTCAAAGTATATTCTATATGTGGCATATCTGTGTGTGAGTATATATATAGAACGATAGAATCATAGGATGGTT
>NW_010300016.1:0-3939 GCF_000700745.2 Antrostomus carolinensis | reverse complement strand
CCACAGCTTCCTTGGGCAACCTGTTCCAGTGTCTGACCACCCTCACAGTGAAAAACTTCTTCCTAATATCTAATCGAAACCTCCCCTCTTTCAGCTTAAACCCATTTCCCCTTGTTTTGTCATTAACTGCCCTTATGAAAAGTCCCTCCCCAGTTTTCTTGTAGGCCCCCTTATATATATATATATATATATATAAAAAACATTTCAGGGTCTATTTTAGAGGCTAAACAGTAGAAAATCCCTGTCTAAGAGTTTCTGGATGGGTTCTTACAGCTGTCTGTGCTGTGATGTGCGTGCAGCCCACAATCTTGGCCCCGGCAAGCGGCTTCTCTCCCTGAGCTCTCTTCCTCAAAGCCATCAGCGCAGGCATTTCTGAAAGAGAAAATAAAAGAAGAAGTCCATCGATGTGATGGAAAAAGAGAGAGATGAGCACAGAGGAAAAAGTCAGAATTATTTCTTGCCCTGCTCTTTGGTGCTCCCATCCATTTGTACAACTGTGGTAGCTTCAAAAAAACCCCCCCAAAAATTGAGAGTAGGGATCAAGTCAGCCATGGCACAGCTGAAAAGGACCCAAAAGCCCTCTGAGATCTTTTCCTACTATTTAGGATGAAGCATCATCATGTTTTCAAAGTTCTACCTGTGAATGCCCAGGTGAGGCTGGAAGAAAATCTCCTTCAGATCGAGGAGGACTTGGGACTGGTTGCTCTAACCAGCCTCTCTGATATCCCTCCAACTACCTAAACATTGCATCTTTGCTAAGGATTTTTGGAGACAATCAAGCTAAAGTTATCTAATTTATTTGATGGATTTCAATCTTTTCTACTGATTTAACAAAATGCATTGGACTATAGAGTAGTCCTGCAGCAGTTGGTTGATTGGAGCTACACGGCGCGACCTTGTAACTCCTTCTCCATCCCACAAAATCCCATCAAAGTTTTCCCATCTCTAACAGGAACGATGTCAAGAAATCACCAACATACTGAACACCTCAGAAGAAGATTTGGAGGAAGGAAGAACCCCACAAGACAATGTGGAGCTTGAGGAACATGCCCCATTTTACCTTGTTCAGCAATTTCAATCTCTCGGCGCCCAAATTCCGCCTGCTTTATGTTTTTCACACAGAAGTCGCTGCTGCCTTTGGAGTTCTTCTGCTGCTTGTCTCGAGGGGAGGTCTCATCATCAGAGCTGTCTGTGTAGGAGGCAGCTGGAGAAAGAAAAGGAGGTCAGAGACAGAACAAAATATTCCCTAAAGCCAAACCACCTGCGGTGGAAAGGTGCAGATGATCTGCTGGATGTGTCCATGGATGTTCTTCTTCACTTGCATGCAACTCCTTCCATCCTCAGCTGGGATCAACTCTTCTCCTGCAATGACTTCCTCACTCTCATCTACTTCTACTGCAACACCACAACAGAGGGGATTAGCTCGAGCACTGCCTGTGTCCCCCATGGGTTGATTTCCTCATGCTTTGAAGTTCCTCTGTGGCCTTCTCCCATCTCTCTTTACAGCTCTAAAATAGCCAACAAAAATGCCTATTAGTGTTTTCAGCACTTCCAAAACATGGAAGAGTTGTAATTTAAGACAAGACAGCAAAAAAAACCCTGTTTCATTTTAAACAAGGGCATGGTGGACCTTGCTAATTGATTATTATTCAGTTATGGTGGTATTCCCAGCCCTTGGACTTGCTCAATGTCAACATTCCTCAATAAGGACAATGGCCACAAGTTGCTGCTTGGAAAGCTTACATGGGATGGTGGGAAGAAATTTTTTCATCAGGAGGATAATGCAACATTGGCACAGGTTTCCTGGAGAGGTGGTGGATCTCCATCCTCGGAGAACTTCAGGAATTGGTTAGAGTCATGGCTCATAAAATCACTGCATGGTTTGGGTTGGAAGGGACCTTTCAAGGTCATCTAGTCCAACCCCCCTGCAGTGAGCAGGGACATCTTCAACCAAATCAGGTTGTTCAGAGCCCCGTCCAACCTGACCTTGATCAGGTTCACCTGATCCTGTGCTGGCAATGGCCTGCTCTGAGTGGGCAGGGAGGCGAGATGACCTCGGTGGTTCCTTACAACCAACTACTCTGTACATCTACAGACAGATCAATCCAGCCCTTGGATTTTCCTCTTCTTTTCTATTCTAAATAACCAACACTTGGAGTTAGAAATCCCCTTTTCCCCATTATTTTGATTATTAAAATCACACGTAGAGTCCATTTTTGATTTGAGCTACAATTAACTAGCCACCACTTCTACTTCCAGTTTATCAGGACTATTTGTGCCATGTTTTCCTCTGGAATATGCCTCCATGTGGGAGATCAGACCTCTTTCATCTTCTATGACTGGTGTCAGCAGTCAAAGCAACATGTAAGGCTGGGAGATGAACTCGAAAGCATCACTCCTCTTTCCTTTCTAGACACAAAGGAACTGGAGCACAAGGCTCTTCATCCAGCTGAGCTCCTCACCAACATCACCAATACCACCACTTCCTCCTCCTTTCTGGCAGAAGCTACACCTTGAGACCCAACTCAAGAGCCTCATCCACATGGTGATCTTCCATTCCTTATGAAACTACCCGGAAGATTTAATCCAAGTCTTTACTCTCCAGATCAAGTGGTACCTCTAAAATGAACACAAGAACTGGCACCAAATTATTTCTTACAGCAGAAGAGGACCACTTTTGTAAGAACAGCACTATCCATGACAGCCTCAATGGAGTTGGCCAATATTGTGCATCGCTACCAAACGATCTGCACGTGTGAGGGCATCTCATATTATGAGGACCTCTCTTTCTTTCACACCACCAGGAAATAATTGATTAAATCTTTTAAGTAGGAAATGCTGCATAATCAAACTCAACAGCTACCAGCTTTGGGTGATGTGTTGCTGCACCTATGAGCTAACTTCTCTCCCAGGTAGAGTCTCCAAGAAGGAATGATCCACACCAAACACCCAAGGAAGTTGTTTTACCCAACAGCTAGTACAGATTCCCAACTTTCTACCCCAATTCTGTGCCAAAGGAATTTGATAGCACGAAGGGGGAGCACTTCTTATGCAGTGTCATAGGAAGAACGGCGTGGTTGAACCCATGTCTTACCACGACCCACCAACAGCTGCAGCTTTCCAGAAGCATCCAGACCGGAAGTGAAGCTTGAGATTCTTCAGAGAACTTAGGAATAAAGGCAAACCACCCCTCCACCTGGCATTCCAATGCCTCTGTTAGCATTTTCACACCAGAAAACCCAAACCAAGGAGTTAAACCCTTCAACCCTAGCATGGCCATGGGTTTGTCGTTCCTCCAGCACCCAACAAGCTGATTACTTTCTCTTCTGGCTCATGTGAAGTGCTTGAACAATCCCAAGGAAAAAAAGCTTAGTGCTACCACTGTCGGCGTGCCAGGCTCCCCGAGACCCGCTCGGGTCTTAATCGGCTTACGGAGGAGAATTATACATTGCTGAAATTTCTCTGCAAAGACTCCATCCTCAGCGGGGTGTGAAAGACAAGTCCAACCCTGCAAATAACAAGCTGAGGGCAAAATATTTCTGAATTTGTGTGCACAACCTTGAAGGACCGAGAACCTGGCTTCAATAACGACAGAGCACCTTATATAATACCAAGCTCCTGTATATCAACGACTCCAGACGGATTAATTAGTTAAAGGAGGATTATTTCCTTGAAGACAGGCTAATCTGTGCAGAGGTTTCTTTAAAACCATAGATTTTGGTTCTTTAAAACCATAGATTTTGGTTCTTTAAAACCATAGATTTTGGTTCTGGGGGCTGAAAGTAATGTTTTTAAACAAAAAAAACCTGCCTAGATGGCAACCAGATTTTCATATGCAGATGGTTTTTACTGTTCCATACATATAGTATCTAACAGTGCATATGGCACTATGGTAATTAAACTAATTAGGGAGGTTCTGCAGAGGGATCTGGCCAGGCT
>NW_010300015.1:6997-19753 GCF_000700745.2 Antrostomus carolinensis | reverse complement strand
TTTTAAAATAATAATAATATTTTAGTATAATTATTTTAAAATTTTAAATTATTAAAATATTCCTAAATAGAGATGTTTGAAGGTCAGAAATACAGGAAACTGAGGTGCTGAACCAGACATTTATATATGGGGCTGTAATGTGTCCTATCAGGCCACTATGAAAACGTGACACTTGGCTTGCAGAGAGAAGGCAGAGCTCTGACAGCTATCCAGAGGTATGTAGGTCATACTCTTTTATATGTAAATACTCAAGGTGATATGTTTAGAAAGGACTAGGTTTTGTACCTTACATAAAGACTTTCCAAAGTTTGAAGTTAGGAGGAATATAGTAAGATGGCACATTTATTACCAGTGACTCTAAAAAGTACTCAGGCATGAGCTACAGACTTGGGACACTCGCGTGCAGAGGTGAGAGGAGAGCAGTGTGGAGGTTATCCAGCACTTTTTTACTGGAATTGCAGGTGAACTACAGTTGAAAAGGTGAGTGTCAAGAGTGTAATAAGTGTGGTGAGGAATTTAGGATAAAGCTGAGAGAAAAATCTATTGGATAAACTTGACTTTTGTGCTTCACAACCTCTCCTGAGTGAAGAAGTACTTGCCTTATTTTAAGATATACCCATTTGTGTGATGTGAGAGTTGAATAGAAACTGTACTGAAGAGTTTTTAAACTTTGTCTCTCTTAAGAATTTGTGCTTTTTCCACCTAGAATGTGAGATAGCCAGTGATAGCTGAATTTCTATAACTGAGTACTACTTCTATCCTTTTTTTGCTAATCTATGTGACACGTTTTTTGTCGCTGAAAGTGAGGCAAAGATGTGTTAATACTTCCAGCCACTCTCTGTCTTAACTTTCTCTGAAGAAGTCCATGGTCAAACGATCTAGCTGTGTGGGAATGAAAACTTTCAGGTAATGCAGGTTCAACGAGTTCTGCTAGAAGATACCTTAGAAGTTTTGCAAGCAGGAAAGCTGTGTCTTGGAAATGAATTCAGATTGAGCCTCCCTCTCTTTATTTAGGGGAAGCTGTAATACATGAAGCTCAGTGAATCCGAGTTCTGCTGTTAGGAGAACACAGAACTACACCTAAAAAGTTCTTCGAGGAAGTGCTTGTTCGTAGCGTAGGTTAATTGAAATTGCAGATATGATATTTGGCTTGCAGAGTTTTCAAGATCAAGAAATGTTCCTGGAGAACTTTAAAAAAAATAATAATTAAAAAAATCTTTCCCAATAGCTGTTTCCAGGTACCTGGGAAACTCAAGCTCACTGTCTTGGAAAGAAACCTGCTGCAACTACATCTGTGTGGTTCTGACTTAGCAGATGGCTTACATCAGTTTGATATTTTGGGAAACAAATGTGTTTTCTTCAGAAGGATGCCTTACCTATCATCCTCTCAGTCTTAAGATTTTTAGGAATCCGGTCTGTCTGATGCTTCAGGCTGTTCTTGATCAGCCAGGTGAAGGACCATCTTAAGGACAGCTCAGTTCCCAAATGTCTTAGTTGAGCAATGATTTGCTGTGAATAGAGTTTAGTAGTGTCAGTGCTGAACTGCTTCTTGGGACACATTTCTCTTGTGAAGCTTGTTGTAAAACACAGGGTATGCTGTGGGTCTCACCCTTCCAAGTGTTTAATCAGCCCAAACAATCTTTGGTGTGGCTACAACAAGCTTTCTGCAGTAATTTTGGCCGATTGTTTTATTTTAAGCAAACATTAAATCAAACAGTCATAGGAAGGCTGTGACCAAACATGAAGCTCCAGACTGGTCTGAAAGACTGCTTGTCATCTGAAGTTCTCCAGCATTCCCTATGCCTTTCCTATTTCCTGAGGGAATGCACGTCTTGAGAGGCTGTTTCATACTTAAAGCTCCCAGTCTCTCCCAGTAATAGCTCAAGATCTGGGAAGCTGTCTCCTGCTTTGAGCAGGAGGTTGGACTAAATGACCTCCTGAATTATCCTGTGATTTTTTTTTTGAGGCCCCTTATGAGGAAAGGAGTTGACTCAACCTCTTGGAAGCACATAAACACAAAAGTCAGTAGTCCTGCTGTCTTGTAGGTATTTCTTTATTCCTGCCTGAAATTCCTTCAACTCATACAAGGTTAACTATGAAATATGTTCTCAGTGCAGGGATCAGGAATCTTGGACTTTTCTTAATGGGGTCTCTCCCCTGTAGGAAGTTGAAATTGCTGAGTTGGTAGAGTACTAAAAGCCACGTGTGCCTACTAAAGCAGAGATCAAAGTGAAGACAGAGGGACAATTATTTTTCAGTCTGCAGAATGGGATATGCATTGATGGTAACATGCTGTCCTCGAGTAGAAGAAGGGTTTACCTGGTGTACCTGAGGAGCAGGCACACAAAGCTCTAAGGGTGGAAGAAGACTTCATAAGAAATGCTCCTTATGTTTTTGTCTGATGGCAAAGGGTGACTCGTGCCCCGGGAAATGCCTCTCTGCAGCATGATGATTTGTTGCCTCTCTGTAACTAGGCTACTGCAGCTTCAGCGAGGAATTGCTCCACAGTTGCCTCAGGATCACCGTGGTTGTTGGATGACAGGCATTTTAGAGTTGGCAAATCCTTTGGAAGGAGAACTTGCTGTGCCTTAAGAACTTGAGATTCTACTAAGATCTCTTTTACTCAGCTATCCTGCAAATCTAATTAGCCTCTCCCACCCCTTCCAGAAGTGGTCAGTGTGGAAGAGTTCACAAAGTACCATCTACCCTTCGTGTTGTGGCAACTTGAGATAGGCAGCAAAGTGTTCTCTGGAAGCTGGAGCTATAACAATGGACCTTTGTTTGCTGGGCCCTTACAAGAATTTTCTTACTTCTTGCCACAAGGCACCACACAGTAGTGCAGGGGATTAGGTCATTTCCTTCCCCCCGCCTCTTCCTGCAGATTATTTGATTAACATTTCTATTGTATACTCTAATTAGCATGTTCTTGGCTTCAGGCTGCTTTCTCCCCCCCCCATAAGCTCCTTAAAACACTGGACTGTGACTTTATTAAGTGTATAACATGGGAACTCCTTGCACAGTGATTACATGTGACATAACACAATGAAAGATTAATGGGGTGGCAAGTCAGTAATCTTCCCTCCTTTCTTCTTACCCCATGCACCTGGGGTTAGACTTCTGGGAACCCCCTAAGAGTGTTCACACTTTCCAGTGCAGGAAATACTTGTCTTATTTTGGGTATCATTGGCTTTGAGCAGAGCTCAGCCCCTGACTTTGTGGGAAGCAGAGTTTAGGTGGGGTATGGTGCACATTCAGCCTTCAGTATTGTGTACAAATATACTTCCCCCTGGAACCATTACAGATCCTATTCTTCCACGGTTTTGTTCTTTTCTCAGTGTTTCCTTCGATCTCCTTTCCTCTGTGTTGGCAATTTCAAACACTTATCCTGTGTGAGATTTTTATTCCACTCCTTGCCTGTTTTGTTTAAAAAAAAATTATCAACAGTCATGTTTAAAACATCCCTCTTGAAATTCAGCAGAGACATACTGATCAGGTTAAGTCGAGGAGGAAGTGTTTGCCACCACACAGGCTTCTTGGCTGTCTGCACGCTATGGGATGTAGCATTCATTCCCCTTTGCTCCTGTCTGCAAGGCTGTCTTTTTAACTGCTACAGCTAGAAATGCATTTCTCTTCAAAGCTCATCTTGAATGTCATGTGAAATCACGTAATTATATCAAACTGTACAGCAGCTGCTCGTGAGTCAGATGGAAGAACATGACGATACAGCCCTTTATTTCTTTTAACAGCTTCAAGGAAAGAACCTCCCCTGCAGTTAAGCATCACTTCATGAAAATTAGCTGTGATATCTTGGGCTACCAGATTTCATTGTTTCAGTCTGGCATGGTCGGTAGCATCTCTGCTCCAGGGAAAGTCGCGTAGCTTGCCTGGTGACAGCATGCTTGAGGCATTTGCTTCCAGTCTTTGAGGCAGAGCATGGTTCTTGTGTGGAGTAGAAATCATTAAACCCTCCTCTTAATAAAAGTGAGGGACAACGTTGACACAAGAACAGATGAGTAGAGCATGGCTGTGAGTAAAACATGGGCAGGGAAACAAAGTGTTTTAAACCCTGTGGGGTCAGGTTCAGAGGTGGCCACGTAGCTAGTGTGGGTAGGGGCAAAATAACCCCCCAAACACCCTGCTTTAAGATGGGGCCTGGTTAGCTATGAGAAGGGGAGTATGTGGTGCATTTGCCTGAGAGCAGAAGACTGTGGGTCACTAATATGAAGGCAGGTGGGATGTAAAGAGAAGAATTATCTGTGGCACTCTGGGGTTGGGCAGTAGAAGGCATGTCCACCTGCAGTTGCTCACTCTGTATCTGCAGCATAAAGTAATCCCCAGGCTTATTAACCTGGACTCTGACAGTGGCATCTGCAAAATGAGAAAATAAAGGAGCTCTAGGGACAATCTAATCTCAAGGTCTGCTTTTCAGACTGAGCACTTTTGAAACGGTGCAACTCAACTGTTACAGCTTGGGTGGGAAAAGTAATGCAACCTGGAAGTGGTCACACCACAGTAACTTATCGCTGCAGTTAAATACCTGAATACAGAGCACCTTTTGTACTCTGGTTGCCATATCTGTGTGTTAAGTGATACTAATACGGTCCTCATGGTGCTGGGTTTTTAATCATAGAATCATTAAGGTTGGAAAAAACCTCCAAGGTCATCAAGTCCAACCATCAACCCAACACCCCAATGCCCACTAAACCATGTCCTGAAGCACCATGTCTACTTGTCTTTTAAATACCTCCAGGGATGGTGACTCCACCACTGCCCTGAGCAGCCTGTTCCAATGCTTGACCGCTTCTTTCAGTAAAGAATTTTTCCCTAATATCCCATCTAATCCTCCCCTGGTGCAACTTGAGGCCATTTCCTCTTGTCCTGTCACTTGTTACTTGGGAGAAGAGACCAACAAACAGAAAAAGACGGACAGGAAAAAAAAACAACAGCAAACAACATAAAACCAAAACCACCAAACCAAAACCAAACCCTTTGCCCTGATTAAAAAAGTATTAAAGCTGCCAACCTTGTCTAGACCAGGACAAAATATAAAATACTTGAAGGTGATGGGGGAGGTGGGATTGAGCGACACTTATGCCACAGTGAACAGTACCATTTTCAGGTTCTGCTAGTTACCAGTGGAAAAGGCACATTTAAGGGCCATTGATTTTTTGGAAGGGAGGAAAAGCTCAACTTTAATCTCAAGATGTGGCTTGATGAGTCTCTGG
This sequence comes from Antrostomus carolinensis, assembly GCF_000700745.2. NCBI lineage: Eukaryota > Metazoa > Chordata > Aves > Caprimulgiformes > Caprimulgidae > Antrostomus > Antrostomus carolinensis. The sequence continues at coordinate 14,528 of NW_010300015.1, read as the reverse complement.
CTTTACTGATGAGATGGATTCAGAAGATCCCTATCCCCTCACTTGCATTGGTATAGTGGGTTTACAGAATAAACCCGCAAAGAGATTAGCAGAGTGATTTGGGTTAAAATAGTTGGGGTTTGTGTGGCATGTTTTGCTTTTTCACAGCATGGTGGGGGTTGGAAGGGACCTCAGGAGATCATCCAGTCCAACCCCCCCTGCCAAAGCAGGTTCCCTGCACCAGGTTGCGCAGGGAAGTGTCCAGGTGGGTTTGAACATCTCCAGAGATGGAGACTCCACATCCTCTCTGGGCAGCCTGTCAGGAAAGAAGTTTCTCCTTAAGTTCCCTCACAGGAAAGAAGTTTCTCCTTAAGTTTCTGTGGAACTTCTGGTGTCCCAGTTTGTGCCCGTTGCCCCTTGTCCTGTCACCGGGCACCACCGAGAAGAGCCCGGCCCCATCCATTTGGCCCCCACATTTCAGATATTTATAGACATTGATCAGATCCCCTCTCAGGCTGCTCTTCTCCAGGCTGAACAGTCCCAGCTCTCTCAGCCTCTCCTCACACTGGAGATGCTCCAGGCCCCTCATCATCTTTGTGACCTCTGCTAGACTCTAACCAGAAGATCCCTGTCCCTCTTGAACTGAGGAGCCCAGAGCTCCCTAAGATCTTTACCATTATGCTAACCCGCCTGGTGACAACAACCATGCCATCTCAGATAGCTCTTCAGTAGCATGTCCTTTTTGGTGGCCAGAGGAAGAGTGGGAACAAGGGAGAGCACCTGTATATCGATGTGTTCGGCATTTGTGGCTCAGTCACTTCTGTGGAGCAAAGTGGCATCTTTGTGCTTGGTGATCTATGATAGAAGGAAAAAAATTAGTGTCTTTGAGCTTATGTACAGTTTTATTATCCAGAATATCTTATGGCAAGGTGTTCTGCAGCTGAGTTTTTCAGATCATAGAATCATAGAATAGTTTGGATTGGAAGGGACCTTAAAGATCATCCAGTTCCAACCCCCCTGCCAGCAGCAGGGACAACTTCCACTAGACCAGGTTGCTCAAAGCCTCATCCAACCTGAAACACTTCCAGGGAGGAGCAGCCACAGCTTCCTTGGGCAACCTGTTCCAGTGTCTGACCACCCTCACAGTGAAGAACTTCTTCCTAATATCTAATCTAAACCTCCCCTCTTTCAGCTTAAACCCATTTCCCCTTGTTTTGTCATTAACTGCCCTTATGAAAAGTCCTTCCCCAGGTTTCTTGTAACCCCTTCAGGTACTGGGAGGTGCTATAAGATCTCCCTGGAGCCTTCTCTTCTCCAGGCTGAACAGCCCCAACTCTTTCACAGCCTGTCCTCACAGCAGAGCTGCTCCAGCCCTCGCATCATCCTGGTGGCCCTTCTCTGGACTTGTTCTAACTGGTCATCTAACTGGTTCTAACTCATCCAGATAGGTGACAAGATCCTGCAACAGGACAGTATTACTTGGGGGAAGGTTGGCTGTGGAGTACAGGTCAAGGAGAGGAAAACCAGGTATGTGTTCACCTTGTTCCCGGCAGTTCTCTGCTGAGCTTGTGTGGAGTCGCAGCTGATTTTGTGCTATGGCATTGTGAACAAAAAGCTTGTTCCACAGCACGTCGCTTTGAGTTCTGCTGAGTAAGGTGCCTGCCCTTCCTGCCTTCAATTCTACTGGTATGACTGCGTGGCCATGGGCTGAACTGGGAAACATGCAGCTGAAAAACAACCGAGTGTGTAAGCCAACTTCTAAAAACACGGGCAGATCGGGGAAACCTGTCTGTGAAGTTGTGCTTGTGAAATGGAGGTGGCAAGCTGAGGAAGAGAGGCAGAAACCAGAGCAGTAGTGCCTGTAGACCTTGGGGATGTCAAATACCAGGCTGAGCACATATCACTGGAGCCAGGATAACCATGCACATCTTCTTGGCCCTCCACATCTGTGATGTACAACTTGATGTAAAGATGAAGCTGCTGCGTCATACCGTGCTTGCAACAGCCTGGGAACATTGGCATGATCGATTCTCAGAGGCGGTAACTTGGAAGCTGGGGTAACTTGATCACCATTTTATAGCTCAGACATTTAAATGATCCCACCCACTGACTTGATGCTGGTGAAATAAGAAATGAGCTCAGAACCTGGCCTGGCACAGGAAGATTTGCCTTTCCAAACGTGCATCCTACAGGAATGAGTGTTACAGCGGCGTTGGCCATGGGAGTCCGGTATACACAGGTGGTGTCTGCAGGTGTGGCCAGTTCTATAGCATTAAGTGACAATGAAGATAGCAATGCCTGAAGAGTTCCTGGTGGTTTAATTCTCACTTTTATAGTATTAAGAAATCACTTTTTGTGTGGGAGGTGAGAAAAGCTATCTGGGTTAATAAGTGATGATTAAAAACTTAAAAAAAAAGGGGAAGATAGAAGGTATAGCAGGCATGGGTACAGTTATGTAAGAGAAGCAGAGAAGGAAACAGCTCAGTGTTTCTCTGAGAACCTCATCCCCAGAGCAGCCGGGGAATTGGGCTGCAGGATCATTCTCAACACACCCTCTGTTTCCTTTTTTCCTTTTTCGGGGCCAGGGCTGGATGAATTTATGAAGCGGCGAGCAGGATGCAGGCTCTGACCGCAGCCAATGCCGCGTGGTGCCGTGGTGTTTACCCAGCTTACGCAAGGCAGAGCCAGCCCCTCTTTAGTCAGGAGGTACTACCCACAGCTTAAGTAAAAGCACACAGAGCACAAGCACTCAGCCTGGCAGTTGCTGGGTTTAAAGGAGTTGGTGGATTTCGAGTGGTTTTAAACAAGATTGAAGAGGGTTTTTTTTCTTCTCTACCATTCAGGAATACTGAAAGGACAAAAAGATACTGGTGAGTATTCAGCATGCCGTCTCTTTTCCCTCCTAGTGTTGTGTTGTTTCAGTCCCTCTTCTGAAAACCTCCTCAGCTGCAGTGTTTTTCAGTGAGAAGTTGAAAGATAGTTCAGTGATGTGGTGGAAAGGGAACGTGAGAACAGGCGGTGTTTCTGCAGGCTGCCCTTCCACTTAAACTAGGAAGAGGCGTTCCAAGAACACAGCATAATAAATGCTTCGTGTTCTTAAGAAGCGTCAGTCGGTTCTCATTTTTAGGGTGCAAAGCAAGATGCCTTGAAACTGTCAACGTTTTCTAAGAAAATCATACCAGGGAGGATTTCTCATAGAGCTGCTGGTAGATATTTGTGTTATCTAAGCCAAAAAAAAGGCTTTAAATGTCATTGTAATTCCTATTTTTGCAAGATGATAGAGTATGCTATGTGAAAAGGCTTTAGTGCAATACAAACACCTATTTAGCTGATACTTTGGTACATAAACTGCTTCATCAGGAAGTCAGAGACTCATAAAAAGCAAGATGGTAACGTTCAGATCTGTAGAACAAGAAGTCATTGTGGTCCTCGGCTGTGGATTCTGGTTCAGGTGCATCAGACAGTAGATCTCCCTGGGCTCAGTCATCAAACCATAAAAAAGCTCCATCTATTTGCGTAACGGCCCTTTTAAAAATCAGATATCTCTGGTTTTGCTATCAACTTTTAATCTGTACGTGGAAGTTGTGCTTCTGTCACCGACTCGCAATGAAAAGTGGGACTACTTATTTTTTTAAGGTAATACTGTGTCATTTGAAGGCAGTAAAGAGGATAATCTTCCAGGATCCTGACTGCAAAGTTCTCTGTATCAGAACTGTATTTTTTGACACATTGTACCAGAATTCTACAAAGTTTTATTTGTTTTTCTGCTTTTGCAAGCTGTTCAAATAGGATATGAATAAGTAGTGCTGTGGCTAACAAGCACGTAACGTTGTCTTGTCGTCTATTGTGTTGTTTTATGGCTTCATACATTACAGTTTATATAAATAATCTTCACTTGATAATCTGAGGATGAAATCAAAACTATCCCTTTTTAACAAAACAGCCAGAGTTTGTAGTAACAAAGTGAGAGTGAAGCCAAAAGCTGATGTAGAAAGCTGCAAATTCATCTTCTTTAGTAGCTTGTGTGAATGACTTTCCCTCAGTTGACTGTCCTCCTGTCACCCCTTCGTCCTCGTGCTGGAGGGGTGATCACTGGAGGAGCTTTGCCTTGTGTGAGGTTGTGTGCTTCGTCACTGCTACATCCCAAAGCTGATGTGGAGGACATGGGTGGGAAGGGGGTGTAGACCACGTATATGGTTCAACTGGTGAAGAACTTTTTCTCAGCTAATTAAGGTTATAGATTAAAATTGCAGTGACAGCTTTTAAAATAGACACCTTGTGCTAAAAGACAAATGTTTTCAGCTTCCCACACGCAGTCTGAATTACATCATTTATAACCTGTAGGAGGCTATCCTGGTCTCCTCAGGAGAAGATCAGCTGTTACTTTTCCTAACTGAAAAAAATGCTGGATTTTTTTTTTATTTTCATTTTTCCCTCAGAGGAATATTTTCAGAATTGATGTTTGTCAATCTGTGGAGTGGATCACTAGCAGTTATATAAATCTACAGGGTTTCATGCACCCGGCCATGTTCTCATCGCATCAGCAGCAGCTCAGAATAACAGGACTGGAGTTAGCAGAGGTCTGATTCAAATCAAGCCCCTGTGCTTCGATGGCTTTTTCCACCTTCTGCACAGGAATGCTATTTTTTGAGTACTGTCATAAAGTACAGATTGATTTTTTTGTGTAGGTGCCTAGAATAGAAGTCTTGTTCTAAAACACTTGCCTTGTTCATGGAACAAGGATGCTTGTCCTCACAGAGCTGTTCCTGATGTTCCTAAAATCGCTGAGAACTGCTCAGACCTGCTTCTGAGGCTGAAACAGAACTTGAAGAGGAATAGTGGATGCCAACCTGACTAAAACTGCTGTGTCTGAGGCTGGAGAAAGCTAACAGGAGCCTTGATGCAAAGTGGTAGGTTTGCTCTTGTGTATCAAGTTAAGGCTCCTGGGAAAGTGTCTACAGTCTATATTTTTTGTATGTGTGTGCTCTGACTCTTGCATGACTTATCACCAGGATGACCACCCTACTCATGGCAGATGTCTGTGGTATAAAAAGATGCTTTCATTCTGTTTATGAGAATGAAAAACCCCTCTCTTGAGACTTTACAGATGTTCTCAAGGCGCAGCAGCAGATAGATGTTTGCATTGTTTTATGCTTGGTGTCCTGTGCAGGAGAGACTGCTTGCTCATTTCAAAGCTTGGCCTTGTTCTCTTATTTTCAGTGCTTTCATATCATAAGACACTCTTGTGTGTGTATAGTGGATGACTAAGCTTATTCAGAGGTTAGAAAAGAAAAGAGGAACAGTATAGACTATGGAAAGAATCAGCCATACAAAAGCAAAAGTCTGGACTGATTTTGACTGATTTTTTCCATACTCCCAAGGCTTACTCCTTTTTTTTTTTTAATTTTTTTTTTTTTTTGGTGCTGAAAAACTCCCTTTTCTAGAAAGGAGAAAATTGATTATCCTTCCTTAGAAAGGTAGAGTAGGGCTGCTGATCTAATGAACTCTGCAATCTGAATACAAACCAGATGCATCGCTTTACCTTTCCTGTGCTTCTGTAGTGAAGGATGCAAGCTGTCGACAGAATCTGGCTAATCTCAAAAGTGAAACAGAAAACCTGTTGAATTTAAAGTTCCAGGTACGTCTGTGAAGGAAACATGAACTTGGTTTTTAACTGGAAGCTGGGAGAAGTGTGAAAACTATGGCTGATAAACACATACTCTTCTTTCTGCATGTTCTTTTACTCAGGTGATCGCTTCAGTTAAAAACTATTTTAATAAAAAGGTTCCAAAAAGATCACCAGGAAAAAGAGCTAAAGGAGAATAACTTTCCAGTGGTGATTTAACCATCGTGTAGAAGAAAGTGATTTCTCAATCTTTGTCTCAGCTTTCAGAAACATAGTGATGCAAGGAGCTGTTTCCTTGTTGCTCATACCAGTGTGATCATTAAGGTAATTAATATTGTTGATGAAATCTGGGAACCTGGACTTGATGGGGACTCATAATCAAACAAGAAGGCAGACTACTGGGAGTGATTTTGGGTTATTTTACTTCTCTCTCAGTACTTACTGCCTCTTCCTTCTTCCATGCTTACAAATATCACCATCTTGAGAGGCTAGTATTCTGCACGGATCCTTTGTGTGACTTTAACTTTGATATTCTGACCCTTTAAATCTAGAATTCAAGATTTTGCCTTTGAAGGGATGAGATGTAACCCTCAGAAGAGAATCATAGAATCAGAGAGTGGTTTGTGTTGGAAAGACCTTAAAGCTCATCCAGTTCCAACCCCCCTGCCAGCAGCAGGGACACCTTCCACTAGACCAGGTTGCTCAAAGCCTCATCCAACCTGGCCTTCAACACTTCCAGGGACGGGGCATCTACAACTTCCTTGGGCAACCTGTTCCAGTGTCTGACCACCCTCACAGCCCTGAATGATTGTGGGTGCGTTCAGAGGAGTTTGGTTTCTGATCTGGCAGCTGTGAGATTGCCTAGTGAAAACGGGAGTGCTAAAGAGCTTAAATGTGTAAATGGATGTTGGTAAACTTGGGTCCTGCTTGTGTTTTGGCAAGTGATTGCCAAAATTCCATGTGAATTCTTTGTTTGAAAAGCAGTGTGGGGTTTTAAATCCAAAGAAAGCCATAGACAGCAAAGTGTAAATCTCAGGAGGATAAGGATAAAATTTTATCTCGTTAGTAACAGAGTTGCTCGTCACTCATCACTGATCAAAAGTGCACCTAGGGTGCATATTTCACTTACTTGATAAAATGGTGTTGGGCTTCCTAAAATTAATGGTATTCCTAGAATAATTTAGGTTGGGAGGTTGTCTGGTCCAGTCCTCCTGCTCAAAGCGGGACTGGACTGCCTTAGATCGGGCTGCTCAGATCCACGTGTTGATGAGGCTGGAATATCTTGGAGGATGGAGATCCCACAGCCTCTCTGGATTGTTTTTTTTCCCCCCCCGATAGCTAATCAGGATTTTCTATGTTGCAGCTTGTTTGTTGCCTCTTGTCCTGTCGCTCCATACCTGTGAGAAGGATTGGATTATATTTTGTCTGCATCCCTCCTGATTTAACACAAAATTGCTGAGGGAAGAGCTGGGTATGAGAATTGCAAGTACAGTAAATGGAGAACTCCAAATAGCAAATCGTATAAAAATAAAAACACCAGCAGACAAGCTGTCTTGTGCTTTATTTCTAAAAGCAAAAAAAACCCAAACCCAAAACCTAAAACCTTAAAATATATAAATATAAAACATAAAGATAGTATTATAAAAATGGAAAAAAAATCCAATTTTTGTGTCTGAATCAGCATATTTTTATTTTAATATACTCATTGATAGAGGGCTTCTTTTTATACTGTGAAAGTGGTTTTTTATGCAGTATTTTAGAAAAGGGCTAGTCTGGCACTAGCTACGGTTGCTAGCAGCCTATAATGCTGGCTCTGTGTTTAGAAAATGATGGTAATTTATTACAAAGAGACTTTTATTCTAGTATTTTTAGCTCACAGCCGAGTGTTTAATGAATCTCTGCTTGGGCTCATTGAATTTATGTTCT
>NW_010300015.1:0-6974 GCF_000700745.2 Antrostomus carolinensis | reverse complement strand
TTTTAACCATTAAGATACTGCTGTTCTTGCTGCAATTCCAAAAGCTGTACTTGATCTACTGAATAGCAAAAGGTGCTGTTGCCTCAGTGCAAACGAGATCTGAAGACTTTCTTCAGAAGCCACCAAAGACCAGTCGTGTATGAGTCTCATGATGAGAAAAGGCAGCTGAATGATGGAGGATGGCTGTTAAGCTGAAGCTGATAGTACAAAACCAACTAAAATTCATTATATCTCTAGGTCCCCCACCGAAAATGGCACGTTCAGTGCCAGTGGGCAGACTCTTAAACTCTTCATCTACTCTGAAGCATGGTTTGCCCAGGCTTCCCAGAGAATAGTCTGCCTTCAGGTTCAGAGGCTTGTGTTTGAATGTGACAGGAGAGGGTACAATGATACGGGCTTTTCCTTCTACTTGAATGCAGTCAGAAATCTGTGGCTTGCTTTGTGCCATAGCAACTCCAGTGAATGTTGAACAAGAAGGCTTGTAAGGAACTGGATTTCCATTCCTAAAATAAATTTAAAATACTTGTTCAATTCAAGGGCAGTTAATGACAAAACAAGAGGAAATGGGTTTAAGCTGAAAGAGGGGAGGTTTAGATTGGATATTAGGAAGAAGTTCTTCACTGTGAGGGTGGTCAGACAGTGTCCCAGGTTGCCCAGAGAAGCTGTGGCTGCTCCTCCCTGGAAGTGTTGAAGGCCAGGCTGGATGAGGCTTTGAGCAACCTGGTCTAGTGGAAGGTGTCCCTGCTGCTGGCAGGGGGGTTGGAACTGGATGAGCTTTAAGGTCCCTTCCAACCCAAACCAATCTTTGATTCTATGATTCCTTCCAATACCTCAAAACAGTTGCACATGAGAGTTTTGTGTGAGTTACCTTCCATGAGCTTTCTCCTGGCTCCAGAGGGAACCGCTGTCAAGAATGAACGTGTATTACTTGTTCATGAGTTCTTCCTGTTCCAGTTTCCTATTTTTGAGACTAAGAGATGCTAACTGCTGGTACCCATTGTGGTTTTGTGCTCAACTCTTACCCAATCCAGTACTGCCTTTCCAAAAATGTTTTCTCTGGGTGCAAGTTGCTTTACTCACTACATCTAGTATATTATCTAATACAGGACTGTGCACAGGTAGGGGTTTTCAGGCTCTGGTCTCTTCTCTGCAGCAGAAGCAGAGATCTTGAGTTGAAAATTTGCTGCTACCAGTTCTGTGATTTTAGAAGAATGTAGGAAGGAGCAGGATCTTATAATTAACACCTTATTTCTCATCAGCGTGGAAGAATCCCAGAATTGCCTCAATTGGAAAAGACCTTTAAGCTCATGGAGTCCAGCCATGAACCCAACACTGACAAGTCCCCGACTAACCCATGTCCCTCAGCACTGTGTCTACACGACTCTTCAATCCCTCCAGGGATGGGGACTCCACCACTGCCCTGGGCAACCCCTTCCAATGCCTCAGAACCCTTTCAGCAAAGAAATTCTTCCTCACATCCCATCTCAACTGCCCTGGCCACAACTGGAGCCCATTTCCTCTTGTCCTGTCCCTTGGTCCTTGGTTGAACAGACCCACCCCCACCTCTCTCCACCCTCCTTTCAGGGACTTGGACAGAGCCAGAAGGTCTCCCCTCAGCCTCCTTTTCTCCAGGCTCAACAACCCCAGTTCCCTCAGCTGCTCCTCATTAGACATGTTAGCTGATGTCTTGGAGGAATTTTGGAAGAGCCAGTTGTTCAATGGAGCCTGATCCACTGGTGGCTGGAGATGCTACTGGGAAACTAACGGTCCTGGCTAAAAGCTAACGTGCACGTGTTTTGCCTGAGCAGTCAGTTGCTTAGTTGTATGCTGGCACTACAGGGCCAAAATGTCTTTTTAACATATTTAATTAACCTTTCTTAACACTTTTAAGAAGTCTTTGTTAGTATTCTAAGATTAATCTGCAAGAGAAGGCTCTTTATGTAAATTAGTGGATCCTTCCTCTCAACTCAAGAGCATTTCCTCCTGGAAGTTTTTAAATGCTTTGTCCAGCTTTAAATGATCCTTTAAGCCTGCTCTGGTTCTGGAGTGGAGATGTTATCCCATGGCCTGTTAGACCCTTCTTCAGAGGGAGTTTTATTTGCAGATACTGGATTTTACTTGGACTAATCTTCAGGACCTCGTTGGAAGAATATAATTAATCTTTGTTATTTCTGGGAACAAGATGAGTCTTTGTTTTCTGCACCGGGCAGATCAAACTGAGTGAGAAGTAGCATTTATATTGGGCTGATTTATTTTTTCTTAAGGGCTCTGAATTTGTATGTTCTTGAGTTGAAGTTACTGGGTGTTAGCAGCTGTGAAAGTGATGTGTGCAGCTCATAAAAGTTCTGAGACATTTAAAAAACATTAAGTTCCAACGTTCAAGCCGTGCTTTTGAAAATGCAGGAACAAGTTGTTTTACTAATGGTAGGTCTAGATGGCTAACTCTTGAACCTTCCTTAAGTCAAATAAGAAGTGGGTTTCCATCATATATGCTGCTCCCAACATAAATTTGGCCAAATTTCTTTAAATATGAAACAAAAAGTGTATTAAGGAGGACCTGAGCATCAGATGTTGGGCACTTTTGCTTGAATTAAGAAGTTCTAGGTAACTTCCTGCGTTGCTGAAGTCTGTCACTTGGAACTGTTGGCCCCTCTTATGGTTTCTGCTCAGTCATGTCCTAAGAGGGGTTACTGGCCACCTCTTTAGGGAACTCTAATTTAGAGTTGCCTTTAACTGTTCATCTGTAATTACTTTTAATGAGGCTCAGAAGCTGACTCTGTGACTGAGCCATATTTTTTTAACTTTCCATGAAATGGTTCACTTGGGTGAAGGGAAGTTCTGCCACACTTTTTCTTGTACTAATGGCAGAGGTTAAAGTTATTTTTAATGCTTACCTTCCCACCTTCTCCAAGTGAATGGATTCACTCTTTTTCAAACACTGTAGTGTTGCGTGGATGCTATTTAATTTTATTTTTATTTAATCCTGTCATGTTATTTACTAATCCAATGCTATTTCCTAATGGGCATTGCTATAGATTTCATAGCAATATTTGTTTTGAGTCGTTAAATGCTGATTCAAAGGACAACCTTTATGTATTCTAGCAAAGAAATGTCAAGCGTTGCATGTGAAATACAACAACCAAGGTGAAATGAGTTGTACATGGAGACTGAAGTGCAGGGGAGAGACTGCTGAGGAGATCAATATTCAAGTAGAAAATAGATTAATTGTTTGGGGAGGAGATGAAAACATTAGGAGCTGTTTGTAGAAAACAATGTATAAGCTACTATAATGCAAGAAGATTTTAAAATAAAGCAAAGAAGGAAATGCTGAAGTTAATAGCAGAAATACTTACTAGTAAGTATATTTATATCCTGATATCTATATACAGATAAATACTTAAGATTGATACTCACTGAAGTAGAGATACTTCAGAAAGGAGATGTGGGTAGAGAACCAAGTGCTGTTGAGTAGTAAGAGTAAACCACTCCTGTGATGTCTTCAAAGGCAGGTGATTTCAGAGAATTGCTGGTGTGGTGCTCCAAGGGGGGTTGTGATGCCAGGAGGCAAAGAAGACCCCAGATGGGCCACAGCAAACGTGAAAACTGTGAACACAGTTAATGTTGTGGGGCTCTGTTTATCTAATGGGACAATCTCCACTCCGATGTCTGATGGCTGCTGGCATGACAGGTGTTTAAGGTCACGTTTGTGTATAAATCTGCTTTAAATTCTTCATTTTAGAATTTGAAAGGCAAAACCTTGGGCCCAACCTATACCAGTAAGTAACCCTCGCTGTCCCAGTTAACTTACTGGTGTATGTGGGTCAGCAATCTAGAAATGCTTCCGAGGAAACTGCTCCTGTGTGACAGACAGGGACTGTTGGATCAGTCTGCAGCACTTTTTGCACCAGCTCAGTGATGGATACCATAAGGCTTGAACCAGGATAGCTGCCTGGGGAAAATGCACCCTTCTTCCTATGCAGTGAAAATATATCAGTGTAACCCTCGTGTAGACACTTCACAGTAGCGTTGGACTTATCAGATATATTCCAGTGTGCTCCCATGTGTAGCAGTGGGTCAGGATACCGCTGTGGTTAATGTTCCACACGTGCTAACCACAAAGACACTCTTCAGTTCACTTCTTATTCCAAGCAGCATGAAACCCACAGTATCCAGACTTGAGAGCAAAAGAGGAGAGATTTGGAAAATAATGAGAATTTAAAGGAAAAAAGAAAGGTTTCCTTTTAGCCTCCTGGTTGTACTCTGCAGGCTTCACAGCAAAAGTTTGGAGGACAGCAAGGTGTCTTTGCATGTGTTTGTGTAAAGCCCTCTCAAATACGTGGGATATAGCATGTAAGAAGGCATTGAAGGAGTGTACTGAATTTTCAGAGAGTACTGTGAGCTGATTGCAGGTGGGGATCAACCTATCTGTGCTGAATTAGAAATAAGGAGATTGAGAAGAGATGTTGAAGGTCAAGCTTCTCTGTGAAGGAGCAAAGATGACCGGGAGAGAGTAGAGATCAGGTCAGAAAAGGGATCTTTGCATCAGCTTCCGAATGAATGTGAGCAGGGTGTCAAGCACTGCCACCTTCTTCTCTCTGTTGTTAGGAAATAAGATGAGGGTAGATAAAATCTGCACAATTATGTCTTTTCTGTTAATATCTACTGTCTAGTTGAGGTAGAAGAAAATGGAGATATGGTATTGTAGTCATGATCAAAGCTGATGACAGGATATGAGAAGTACTATGTGTATTTGAAGAGAAGGCAGATTGTTAACCATCAGTACTAAAAAAACCTGAATAGCTTTTTGAACTGGTATGAAAACTTAAGTGGAAGAACCAAGGGAATGTTCTTGTGTTAAAGAAAATTTCAAACAAGCCAGCATCAGCTTTGTTCTTCATCACGTGCTCTGTTGGGTAGACTTTCTCTATAGGAAGGTCAGGGATGGGATGGGTAGGTCAGAGGTGTCTGGAAATGTTACTAATGAGAAGCTGTAAAAGAATATTGGTGTGAACTGTTCCTCAAAGCAGAAATATGATGAAAAATTGTGCTTCAAGAGACTGTTCTCATTAAGAATTATGTGGAATCCCCTCAGGAAATCTCCTTCAAACAGCTGTTTGTGTCACTCCTGTCTCTGGTTAAACATGAGAGGTCACATTGCACACCCCAGACTTGTTTGGGTAGACTCGGTATCAAACTCTCGTACAACTTCCTTCCGTCTGCAAATCCAGAAATTTCTTGGAAAGCTCTGAATCAGATATTTTCCATGAAAACTTCTACCTCTCTAGCTAATGGACTGCTCTTGCCTTTCCCCCCTGCCTCCCCTGGCTTTAAATTTAATCCCTATCTGACTCTAGTCTCTTCTTGATAGTTGAACCAAACATACTAAATGAAGCTATATACCATTTATATTAAGAACTAGTGTGAAGGAAAACAACTGTGGATGTTTTATCAAGGTCATACCTGAATTTTCTAAATGCACTTGTGGGTTTTTTTGTGATCTGATATTTCTTCCAGGCAATTCAACCTTAATTGATGTGGTTTTATATGCATATTTTCAAAAATTATTTCAGGTGAAACCAAAATACGGAAGACACAAAATATCGTACCTGCTGTTACCAGATAGATGTGCAGGTTTGTGTTACTTGATGGATTTGAGTCTTTTCTCTTACATTTAATATTATCTTTGTTTTTACAGGAAATAATGAAAAAAGTGTGCCACAACTCTTGATCAGAGACCTGAGATTTGAGAAGAAGTCATTAGCTAAGCTCATGTTTTCTCCTGATCAAGAAAATCATCCATCAAAAGCACCAGTAAAATATGGTGAACTGATTGTATTAGGGTAAGTGTTTGTGTCTTGGTTGGAAGTGAGAATGGAGGTAGATCTTCAGGACCTGAAGGGGACCTACAAGAAAGCTGGGGAGGGACTTTAGGGCAGTGGGTGATAGAACAAGGGGAAATGGGTTTAAGCTGAAAGAGGGGAGGTTTAGATGAGATATTAGGAAGAAGTTCTTCACTGTGAGGGTGGTCAGACACTGGAACAGGTTGCCCAAGGAAGTTGTGGATGCCACCTCCCTGGAAGTGTTGAAGGCCAGGTTGGATGAGGCTTTGAGCAACCTGGTCTAGTGGAAGGTGTCCCTGCTGCTGGCAGGGGGGTTGGAGCTGTATGTTCTTTAAGGTCCCTTCCAACCCATACCAGTCTGTGATTCTATGTGCTTCAAGGCAATAAAATGCAGGTTGCATTCAATTCTCACTTGAATTCCCTCTTCCACAGTGAATCTAGTGAGCGTGCAACTGAATGGCGCGTCGGTCAGCTTTTTGTTGGTAGCTGATCTCATGTGAGGCAGGGAGTGGAGGGAGGGGCTGCCTTTTTCAGTGGCAACCAGGCGTTACATGTAATGTGAAAATTACATATAATGTGAAAAATGTATTGGAAAATTGTACTGCCAGGCACAGGCGTTTTTGTGACAGCGTGAGCGTGGAGGGAGGGCTCTACACGCTTCAGTAGATGTAAGTTTATTTTTGTATTCTTCCCAGGTAAGTGTTTCATGACAAAGGCAGCCAGTTTGGGAAGGCTTTCCAAGTTGATTCCGGGTTGTACCTAGACAGATGACTGAGGTGATAATGTGGAAAGAGAGGTTCCCCAAGACTTCCAAGTAAAACCAAAGGAGTTTTATAAGAATATGGTCATTGACTCCATAATATCCAAGTGCAAACAGAAGATTTGATTAAAGCAAGTTTGCCAGCTGGCCTGTTTATGTTGACATGTTCTAAGTGAAGGTCTGAGGGTTTTCTAATGGATTAAAACAGAGTCTTGGAGGGCAGCATATCTATTTCTTACAGGGTTTTATTTCAACTAAAATTCCTTAAAATACTAGCTCTCCACTAGGGTTGGTGAGTATTTAGAATCTTTCATTTACGGTGTGAACACATCACTTAGAGATAATGCTACAGATAGGCATAGATATATATATAT
>NW_010300014.1:52022-57717 GCF_000700745.2 Antrostomus carolinensis | reverse complement strand
ATGGACTTTTCACTAAGAGAAACTGATATCAATTTCTTCACAAGCAGGAAAGCAGGGAAGGATTACATGTTTTCTCCCAACCTCTCTTATCTCTCTCAACTGGTGAACGGAGCTGTCTACAGTCATGAAAGAAAAAAGCTCAGTCTTTTAAAAATAACACTATTTTTCTCTAGCCCATGGTCTAAAAGTCATTACTTTGTCTAGGAGTAGGAGCGTATAATGAAGCAATGTACTGCCTTTCACAACTACCTTGCCTTCCACGCATGCTACAGCACTGTAGTATAAATGCACAGTCTAAACCCACATAAGCTAAATTTGACAATACAATATTTATTTTCCACAATGGCTTGCATGATAATCCAGCATTAATAACTGTTGATGACACACAAATAATCAAACTATTTGTAAACATAGCCTGTCAATGTGAATTGCAATTGATATTAAAAATGAAATCACATGGCTCGAAAGTGGCTCTCTAAGTTATTGTTAACTAATGAGAAGTCCCACCAGTGTTGGTGCTTTCATTTTTCAGAGGTTTTCAACCTGAATATGACAAATAAATATATTTACTGTATTCCACATGTAAAAGGAATGTATTTGGCCTTTCTAGCTGTTTGGAACCTCTAGGACATCTTGACGAAGTTTCTTCTCCCGGTATATAACAAAAAACTGAAAAGCACCTACACTAGTTAAAAGTATCTTTCTACTTAGTTCTTACAAAACAGCAGGTGTACCTAACGTCTATCTTAAAGCACATTTTATTTTACATTTCCCAAATTACACTACAAACTGAGAAGGTAACCTAGTTTCAAATGCAAAATGAGACAGTGTGCAGTCAGACACTAATTCTATTTTCTTTTTTCCATAAACTGTATATTTTAATCAAAGAATGCATACAAAAAGCTCCTGATTATACTAAAACATCAAAACTATATTCCTGCTTTTGGAGTGAGTACTTATTAAAATATGGCAAGAGCAGTCTTAATCCATTCAGAACGTAGACAAAGGGTTACCTATGCTATCTGCTATAAAAAACAGAATCTGGTGAAACTTCATTAGTGTTAATAGAGTTACCCTGGCTGTGAAGGCACATACATGAAATCAGAAGTAGCCTCTCACTAAAATATGCATGCTGTTGCCAAGAAAGCCCCCTAGGAACAAAGGGCTGTTTTGTATGCCTAGATCTAGGCACCCATTGCTTCTCTGAACTTTCAGCTATTGATTTAAGCTCAGAAAATAGAAGTTAGACATGTAAATCTGTGATAAATTCTTCAGAGTAATTTTCCTACACCACAGTTTGATAGTTTTGAGTCCTAGAACTTGAAGGCCTAGCAACTCTACAGAAAAGCTGTCAAGACTAGAAACGGAGTAGCACAATGTACATTACCACACTTAGACTCTGTCCTTTCATAGGCATCCCACAAGCACACGTAACAACAGAAAACGCTATTGTATTGAAAGAAACTTGTTTCAGAAAGAGACTTGTTTCATAACGCTACTGTGTTGCAAGGAAAAAATGAACGTTAGGGCAAAGCTGCTACCCTCTTCCCAAGACCACCATCCCCATGGACAGCTCTGTCTCCACACACATTGCCACCCACACTCAGAATGGCCACTCACCGGTTCACCTGGGATTGATAGCCCATTGGGGCCCTGCGGACCTGGAGGACCTTGAGGGCCAGGAGGACCTGTCTCACCGCGAGGACCAGGTGGCCCCTTAAAGCAGAAAATTAAACAAGATTGTAAATGACAACCCCTTCTTAGATCTGTAACTACAGAATCCTTTGGGTTAGACACTTAAGGTAAGCGGAGACACATTTAATATTTCAGAACAACTACGGAAACAGTTATCCAAGTGGCATATTCTTTCATAAGCTATTCTCTGATTCACATTGGCTGTCTCAGGCCAACACATGTCTTCTGGCAATGTTAATTAGAAGTATAGCTGTCTCCTCTGTACAGAAGAAAGGACAACAATGCTGCAGTGTGTATTAACACCCTGATGCAAGTACTCTAGTTTCCTGATGTGCAGTCAATGCCTTTGAGGCTACATATATACACATAGGCTGTGTATACGTAGTCTCAAATAGGTAGGCTGCACATAAATAACATCCAGGCATGCTTCCAAGTAAATTTTTAATCTGTATTCTTAGCTCAGCATAGAACTAAACATACAAATTTTCATAAAGGCAAGCAAGTAGCAACATTATAGATGTATTCCAGAAAGATACTTACAGATGATCCAGTCAAACCTCTTTCGCCTCTGGGACCTTTAGCACCTGGGCCACCCTAAATTGAATATTTGGAAAGAAAATGTCTTTCATACGGGGAAATCAAGGGTGCATGATATTGGTGTGCGTTATGAATTCTCTTTATCTAACTCTAATATGTGAAGGCCCAAAATTTTGAAGTGTATAGATCACACTGCTAAAAGAAGTACTAGAATAAAAGATGTATAAGAAACTCAGGTAAACCACATCAGCTTCATCCTTGTCAATTCAGCCCATGAAAAACTATTGTCATCTTTGTCTCTGCAGATATAAACTTTTTTAATTTCTACTCTTCAAAATCTCTGGATACCTTTCTAGTAGACTACCAAACAACTTAACTGGGCTTCAGATTCCTCATGCAGCATTTTTGATAGCTTTAAAGTAGAAGGACTACTGGGCTGAGTATAACTCCCTTATATGTGAAGTAATTGGTAGGAGCGTAGCCATTCCATAGATTACTGTCTCTTCACATAAAAAAAAAAAAAAAAAAAAAAAGAGAGAGAGAGAGAGAGAGAGAGAGAGAGAGAGAGAGAGAGAGAGAGAGAGAGAGAGAGAGAGAGAGAGAGAGTGTAACTAATTCATTTCCCTGACAGAGTAAGGAATCTTTCCTTGGAATGAAATCCTGACTCTGTACTTAGGAAAAATAGTTGCACAGTCCATTAAAAGTATCTTGTACATGAAGTGCAAGACAGCTGAGATTGGGCCAGATTCTTTCAACCTGTCAATGAGGAGCTATTCACAGCGATCACACTGGAAATATGGGAAAAGGATTATTATATAAATGAGTACAGGTGGCAGAAGCTGCCCAACTGTGTTTTAAACTAAGATGAAACCATGACGTTATGGACATGTTGATAGAAACTATCTCTCTGACTGACCTTTGCTTCACAAAACCACAGAACTACACAAAACTACTTCCATAAATATAAAAAAGAAAATCTGTCTATTGCAAATAGTTCCTTACAGCTGGTCCAGGGGGTCCTGGAGGTCCAACACTGTCTTGAGTACAGGTGCAAGCATTTGGAAGAGCTGGGCATTTTGCTTCATCCCTCTGAAAATTCAATCACAACTATTACTGTCCTTTTAAAGAAAAGTACTTAGTGGCAGCATACTTTTCTAAAACAATAACAGCAAGATTCTCTATTAACCTGGTTTTAAGTACAAGTAAAACTCATAGCTAAAAAGTGGTTTCCAAACGTTTTTACAGGACCTTTCATATTTTTAGCAAATTTTCTCTGTGAGCTATACAAGACATTAACAACAGAGGCACAGGCAAAATCAAATTCATATGCAGTTTCTGTTGTTCTAATATTTATATCCATTTGACAATCAGCTTGCACTGACAAAAAATAAACTAGTCATCTTTTGAATGCCAATCTAAGAACAGATTAAATAAAAAAAATAATAGTTATTCCATTCATAATACCTAGGACCTTAAATGTAATTGAAATACAAAATATAATGGACATTTCTTCCACCATTCCTAAGGGACTTAATTCTAGCACACTACAATCTTTCCCCCTCAAACACCAAACTTTAAAATGCAGTGTTGTTTACTGGCTGCTCTGACAACTGTGATTTAGACGTGTTGTCAGTATGAGGTATAATACCAGGCTAATATTGATTTTGTTAAATTTGCTATTAATAATGATTTTTCTGAATAGCCTCTGGTTCATTTATACTTACCATAGAAGGAAGATCACAACATCTGTCTCTGCTAGTCCAAACTGGACTGCATACAATGTCAAAATTCTGGATTTCTAACTGTAAAAGAAAGAAGTACTCTTGAAAGATACTAGAGATGTTATTTATGAAATCTAGTGGCATTATCATTAAAAATTACTCCTCTAATAATTTATTTCTAATGTAGTTAACACAATTCAGACTTTCACTTCTTTTTTTGACACTAAAGAAAGAATATTTTTAAATAATAAATAATTTAAAACCAAGGCTACATAAAGTTACAAGAACGTCAAGGACTGATGCTTGCTCTTGTTCTGGGGCAAAAGGTAACCAAATAAAGTGATTCGAGAAATATTTTGCAATACTTAATGAATAATACCAATGGATTTCTACATCAGCTTATTGACTGTGCACTTCAACATCAAATCTGGCTGAAAAACTTTTGGGCAGAGCTCTAAGGACTGCAGTCCTAGGGTCAGATATTAATTCAGATTCATATATCTTTCCACCGATATTAGCAAGGAAAAGTTCTGCAGAAAGGTTGAAGTGGGGACCTTAGGTAGTCTGTATGGTAAAAGCAGTTTCCTCTCCTTTTTTCACCCAAAGAGGTATGATCCTGTAGTTTGATGCATACAACCAAATATTTGGCGATGACCACCAAGAATCTTCTTCAAGCATTAAGGTTTCCACACATGGGTCAGATTGCAGACTTAAATCTTCTAATATGAAGCCCAGGTAATAGCCTTGATTACATATTAAGTATGGTTAATCCATCAAGATAATTGATATGTTCTTCATGGCAGCAGCTACTTTTCATTATAGGTTTATAGCTCATAAAGCCAGGGATTACTCTGATCACCCAGTACAAGACAGACCATAGGACTTGCCAGAATTAAAACCTGTTCATTAGATTATGTATTTAGAAAAACAAAACAATCTTCATTTAAAGGTTTGCAATGACAGAGAAGCCACAGTAAATGGTTCCAATTACTAACTGCTCTCCTTATTAAAAGAAAAACATTTTTGCTCTTGTTTGAATTTACCTGACTGTAATTTTCAGCTATTAGATTTTTGTTCTTGCAGTTCTGCTAAAACAAGAAGCTATCAAGACCAAACTCCTCAGTTAAATAAATTGGGTTTTGCTGTACAGACACTTGAAAGCTTTGGGTGCAATACTGTTTCTTAACAATCCTTAATCTCTAATCTCTTGCCTCAGAAAATTTTGAGGTCTTGCATTAATAAATAATGTTTATTGCTTACTGTTGCTGATCTCCGGTCGCCTTTCAGAAGTTTCCCAAGTATTTCATAACCATCAGTTGTGATGTTCCCAGCCTCCTTAATTGGTTTTTCCAGTATTTCACTGCAGTCAATGTAAATCTTAACATTTGATGAAGTTACAACAATATGGACCTGAAAAAAAGTTTAACGTATTTAGAAAAGGCACATAGGCATGTTTACTTGAACACTTTAACAGTATTTCACTGTTTAGGTAATACTGTTTTAAATTTTGTTCCTAGTAATCCTGCTTTACTTTCAACTGGTGGAAAAATTTAAACTCAAGGAAAGTCTATGACATTAGTAACCTCTTTAAAATGTTTTGAAGGTCACTAAGATGAATACACAAGCACAACTAAGAAGTATTATTTAATGTAATAGTTGAACTACAATGATCTATTTAAAAAAGCTTGCCTGAAAATTGCTTTAAGATGGCATGAAAGTGAAAAATAAAAATAATTTTCGAG
>NW_010300014.1:31986-51986 GCF_000700745.2 Antrostomus carolinensis | reverse complement strand
TTCCGATGGCTGGGACCACACAAGAGGTTTATGAGTATGTGGCTGCTCACTGGTTAATAGGCTGTCCATAGTTCAGCGAGTACGTTGTTTCAGATCCAAAGATCCAGGGTTCCATTTCCACAGGTGACTCAACCAGGTCTAGTGGTCTAGTGGAAGGTGTCCCTGCTGATGGCAGGGGGATTGGAACTAGATGATCTTTAAGGTCCCTTCCAATCCAAACCATTCTATGATTCTATGATTAGTTGCATTGAGATACAGGAATTGAGCAGAGAAGTCTGCCCAGAAAAAGGCAAAATAAAGGAAGATGCAAGAGAGAAATTTCCATGAGACAAATTTGGCTACAAAAACATATGCCAAAATAAGGGGGAACAGGGAAGAAGAGGAGATTAATTGTTGGAAATAAGAGAAACTTAGAAGGGAATAAAGAATGACTGTAACAAAGGGAAAGTAAGTTGACCAGGAGAAGATAATTAAGTGAGGAAAACACAGTAAACCTTAAACAGAAGAACAACCAAAACTGAAGCAATGGTTATTATTCCAAAAGTTTATAGTACGTATGGTGAATGTTATGCAAGTGAATTTCCTACAGAGCTATGAAAACAGAAGATATCCAGGAGTCTCCGAGAAAGAAACAAGGGTCTGACATTTTAGTAAATCTAATAATCATTTGATGGAAGAACATCTTAAGGCAACAGAAAGTTTTTAGACACTTTATATACCTTACACACTTGATATATTTTATATACAACATTTTAACATCTATGTAATCATTAAAGTATCAACAATAAGATCAGCACTAAAGAATCCTTGAAGTATGTATTTGTTTTAAAGCTTCTGTTATCACAGTACATAACCCTTCAGAAACATACTGCTGTTTGATGACTACTTTAAAAAGTTGGCATAAAGTTGAAACAGAGATTCCCTTAAATGTCCTGAGTCAACTAGTGCCTGAACAATCTCCTGAGAATTTGTTCTTTTCTTTCCATATTAAATATTTTTCCATGTGGACTTGTCTCCAAGACATAGCTTATCTAAAACTCTCTAAACATTATGTGCTTATGCTTTATATAACTGGAATTAAGACTTTTGAAACCGGCCTCATGTTTTGTCATCTGAAATTTAGTTAGTATCACATTTGATTCTCAGTGATGTGCATATGAGGTTTTTTTGCATTAACATTCCCAACATTGTTCATTGATCAAATAAAAAAAAATAGTGGAAAGATAACTGAGTGTGTCCAAAGTATATTTTGGTATTACATACCAAAACTTTCCACAATATAAAATAAGCACCATGCCAAAACTTTAAATTCATTATCATCTATACATCATATACTCAGTCATTTGACTATATGACTAAATTTTACAGTTTAAACTCATCACAGATGTAATTTACTAATTCTGAAAGGTACCTAACATGCAAGTCCTTCTACTGAAATGTTAAGTATTTGTCACAAATTACATAAAGCAAATTATATCTGCATAGCGAATACATATTACTGCATTTTCATCTGCACACAAAACTTAGGAGAGGTGAATCTACATTAGAATGCTGAATGGGATCATCAATTTGAAAATGCTCAAACAGCAGTGACTGCTGAGCATCATCTATCTATCCAAAGAAGAAGTGACCTCAGCAGTCAAAAATAAGCAGGGCTCCCTCAAGTCATTGACTCAGCTCACTGTTGATTTAATGCCAGCTCTGGATTCCGGCCTGAGTCTCATGGCCCAAGCTTAGATCTAATAAAAGTATGCATCTAGTGCTTACAGTAAATAAAGCAACGCTGTATTCAATCCAGCTACATTTAATTTTCAATAAAATGTTAACAGAAACATTCTCTTCAGTTCCTAACACACCAACATAAAGCATCACTTCCAGGCATTTCCAGTGCCAGAAGGCACTGAGGTTTTAAGAAAGAAAACATACTTTAATCTTTCTCTCTGGACCCCTTTGAAGATGAAGTTTGATGGTGTTCTGATTTACTGCTAAACAAACCACATCAATAAGCTAAGCAAACTATTATCCCATATGTACATCAGCAGAAAGACATATGCTCATTATCAAATTTCCTGTGCCTAACTACTGCAAAACTGCAATCTAACAGGAGGTCTAACATGGTAAGAATAAGAAAGTAGAAGCTGTCTGTCTCTCCAAAACATTCAGTTATAAATTTAATGGCTGTCTCAGGCAGTCAGGATTTTTCCTATGGGACTTGCCAGATTCAACAGCTTTCACCATAGCTGTGCTACGCAAAGTGCTCAAGTATGCCAAAGTAAATTTTCCTGCACAGTTAGGTGTAGTTAACTGTGCTGCACTGAATGAGTCAGTAAGTCATCGAGTGAAAACCACAAAAATTTTTGATATTTTGGAAAATATCTTCTCGCATTCTAACGATTGTCACTTCTTTGAAACTGGATGGCAGAAGAAATTGCAAAAGTACCTTTTGAAATGTGTTAATCTTACTTTCCTTCCTTCATCCAGCTGAAACTAATGCTATCCTTTATTAGGAGCTAATCAACATGGCTGGTACATAAGACTTTCCCAATACATGAGCTGAGGAATCCCATGATGCTATCATTAACAACCTGACTCATATAGCAACCTCCATAATCATTCTGGAGAGAATCCAGAGGGGTCAGCTCAGCTATGTGGTGAAAAATCCCAAATACAGCTCTTTAAATCAAGGCTACTTCAGTTACTTTAAATACTGTTAAAATCTGAATTTTTGTTTCCTTTCTGAGAAAAAAAAAAGGGGGGAATAAAACACTGTACTAAATAACTGATACATAGTTCATTTTTACTTAAGAAATAGTCTCATAAGTAAGAATTCATTGTTCCAGAGCTTTAAGATAATTTGCAAATGGCTGTTACTCCTCTACATTATTTGGCATCTTAAGATTGCTTTCTGTTCATATGTATGAGTATATTTAACTATTAAAATAATACAAAATTCTGGATTTTTATTTCCTCTGTAATAGTTTTTCACCAGTGAGTATAATAAACAATTATACAGAATCACAGAATGGTAGGGGTTGGAAGGGACCTCTGGAGATCATCTAATCCAAACCCCCTGCCAAAGCAGACTCACCTAGAGCAAGTGGCACAGGACTGCATCCAGGCGGGTTTTGAACATCTCCAGAGAAGGAGACTCCACAACTCTCTGGGCAGCCTGTTCCAGTGGCCTGGCACCCTCACAGTAAAGAAGCTTTTCCTCATGTTTAAGTGCAACCTCCTGTGTTCCAGCTTGTGCGTGTTGCCCCTTGTCCTATCATTGGCCACCACTGAAAAGAATCTGGCCCCATCCCCTTGACACCCGCCTTTTAGATATTTATAATCATTAATAAGATCCCCTCTCAGTCTTCTCTTCTCCAGGCTAAACAGACCCAGCTCGCTCAGTCTTTCCTCATAAGAAAGATGCTCCAGCCCCTTAATCATCTTAGTATCCATCCACTGGACTCTCACCAGAAGTTCTCTGTCTCTCTTGAACTGGGGGGCCCAGAACTGGGCACAATACTCCAGATGTGGCCTCATCAGGGCAGAGTAGAGGGGGAGGAGAACCTCACTCAACCTGCTGGTCACACTCTTTTTAATGCACCCCAGGATACCATTGTCCTTCTTGGCCACAAGAGCACATTGTGGCCTCATGGTCAACTGGTCCTCCACCAGTACTCCCAGGTCCCTTTCTGCCGAGGGCTGCCTTCCCCAGGTGCAGGACCCTACACTTGCCCTTACTGAACTTCATCAGGTTCCTATATGTAAATGCTAGTGTTGCTGAGGTTGCAGGTTGTTCCCCATTTCATAGAATCATAGAATCATAGAATGGTTAGGGTTGGAAGGGACCTTAAAGATAATCTAGTTCCAACCCTCCTGCCATGAGCAAGGACAACACCTTCCACTAGATCAGGTTGCTCAAAGCCTCATCCAACCTGGTCTTAAACACTTCTAGGGAGGTGTCATTCACAACTTCCTTGGGCAACATGTTCCAGTGTCTCACCAGAGCATTTATTTGCTCTGAAAAATGAGCAGAGATTCACTGCAAGTGCTGTCAGATAATTCTGCTCAGCTCTATAACATTTGGAGGAACTGCAAGGAAAAATATGACTCTGTCAATTAAATTAGCAGCAGACACTTAAAACAGACTGCTGGCAGTACAGCATGTAGAGAGCTTTACACCACTAACCTGGAGAAGGGAAGTCTCGACTCACACTGATATCTAAAATGAGGCATGCTACATGCTGTTCTGTGTTTGAACAGTACTTCTTGGTGATGACTCAACTTTTACATCAAAACAATGTCTAACCTTGCATTTACTGAAGGGGTTTTTTTTCATTCCAGTAGATTAACCCATTTCCTTAAAATTCAGTTTGCCTACTAAGCTATCCAAAAAAAAGAAAGGCAAAAAGCCAAATGCCAAGGACAAAATAGAAGCTGCCTAATGCAGGTGTGATCCAAGCCTACTTAAAAGTATTAGTCACAAAGTCAGTGATATAAACTTCTCTTTATATATGCAAAAGTAATTAGCCATTAAATAAACTATAAACACAAGAATAATCAGCCATGATATAGAAGCAGTTTGGGAAATTCTCCTCTGTCAAATTCTGAGGAAGCCAATAGCCTTTATAGTCCTGGGTGACTACTGTAGTCATGCAGATGAAGTCACAAAACATAATGCTGGTACCCACTAGCTTTCCCTGCTTTCAGCCTAGCAGAGCTAAATTGACAATGTGGCCTCCAGAATCAGCAAGATGACAGAGGCAACCTCTTATCTGTATCCTCAGAAGAATGCTGATAGTGACGAGTCATGCAGGAAAGGGTATCATAAAGAAAACAAATGTTATACTCAAGCCATATTTAGTCATCAGAAGAAAACTAAACTAAACAGAGGGGAGATAAATAAAAACATGAGAATGTGCATTTCAGCCGACCAAAAATGTTACAATTGCAACTCACTTTCTCACCCCAAACACATACACTTAACACAGCAGGATTTTTTTATTTTAATTACATTTTAGACATATACGTAGCCTGAGTCAAATACCTCCTGATGACTAGAAGTAAGGAACCCTGGCAGGATCAAGGTTTCATAATTCAGTGCATAAAATTAGAGAAGCAAGCACAAACCTATCACAATTGAAGACAGATGCAGCAACATGTAAAGATTTCACTAGCCATTTTGACAATTCACTGGTTACATGATCTTTCATGGGCTTTCTGTCATTGTTGTTGCTTCTTCAGTTAATATTAGTTTGGAATACTTTGAAACATTTTAGGCCCAGTGAATTTAAGCCAAAAATATACAAATACACATGCTTACATACAAAATATGTACATATATATGTATTAAGTTTGTTAAACATAATCTTACTTAATACGCTATCCACCTCCCAAAAATAGTTTTCTGCCTTTTTCTATAAGTCAATAGCTACTTAATTTCTGTGGCTATATCTTCTTCTCTGAATGATTATACATAACTATAACCCCCCCCAATCTTTTCTCATCACAATGTCCTTTCTCTTTTTTCAGTTTATCTCTTACTCTTCCTCTTTCATGTGGCAAGTATCAGTCTATAATATCTTGTTCAGATATATCCCTCAACTTAAAAAATCTTGACAAGATCTTGACAAATCTCTTACATTGGTTCAAAGTAGGCCTTTAATTGAATTAAATAAAGAAGAGCTATAACATCAGAGATCTGCTATACGAAGAAGAGCTATAACATGAGATTACTGTGTCTGTTCTAGGGACCTCAACATAAGAAGGAAATGGACCTACTGTAGCGAGTCCAGACGAGGGCCACAAGGCTGACCAGAGGGCTGGAGCACCTCTCTTATGAGGACAGGCTGAGAGAGTTGGGGCTTTTCAGCCTGGAAAAGAGAAGGCTCTAGGGAGACCTTATAGTGGCCTTCCAGTACCTGAAGGGGCCTATAGGAAGGCTGGGGAGGGACTTTTTACAAGAGTAGGTGGTGATAGGAAAAGGGATAATGGCTTTAAACTGGAAGAGGGTAGGTTTACATTAGATATTAGGAAGAAATTCTTTCCTGTGAGGGTGGTCACACACTGGAACAGGTTGCCCAGAGAAGCTGTGGATGCCCCCTCCCTGGAAGTGTTTAAGGCCAGGCTGGATGAGGCTTTGAGCAACCTGGTCTAGTGGAAGGTGTCCCTGCTGATGGCAGGGGGATTGGAACTAGATGATCTTTAAGGTCCCTTCCAACCCAAACCATTCTATGATTCTATGATTCTATTTCTTGTTTTATATAATCTGTAAGTTCCTACGTCAACTTACAGTACTATACAAAGACTAGATATAACTGACAGTGACTTCTACTTGCTTGTCTTTTGTTTCAAAGAACAGCACTTCAGAAAGCAACATTCACAATTTCAATCCTTTACCTTGTGGAAGCTTCCATAAAAGATTTTCTTTACTTCATCATTATCAAAAGTTACAGTTTGAACCTCTCCCCTTGTATCCTTGTTAAAGAATGACAGCACTTTGCTGGCAGCTGCAATAAATAAAAATAATGCATTTCATTTTATATGTACTACTGAAACCATCACCCTAAAATACACTTTTAGATAAAATGTAGTATACCACACAAATGGGTAAACATGTTATACATGGTCTTATTGACCCATAATTACATAGATGTGTATTCCTTTGGTTTTAGAGGTGATACCAAAGTTGAAATGTAGTTTAGCTGAATTATTCTTAGTTGAAAAAAAAAATTATTTATGTACAAAGTAAAAAAAAAAAATCTTTTAAAACTAAAAATATATAATCCTTTTACCATGTAAGAATGCTTTGGTTTTGGAAATATTTGGGAAGAATGCATGCAAAGTAATGTAATATATAAAATCTCTGCATAATAAGCAAAATCATCCTTACGATCAAGCACAACTCCAACTTGTGGTTTGTAATCTCTGTCTGTAATCTGCCAAATTGCAAAAGGCTCACTGGGGGAATCAGGCAGAAGACGGAATAACAGAATGATAGTGTATGCCTGTGGCAATCCCTCTGGGTGAATTTCCCTGTTAAGAAAATATGATGACATTTTTTCACATGGATATACACAAGGAAAATAAGATCTTCATAATTTGTTCTTTTTCAAAGAGAAGATATGAGAGTAAAAGGGAAACCACAGTGTTTAACAGAACTGAGCATTTTAACTACTCTCTCAAATAGAAAATAACTTTGTGATAAAAATCATCATGTGATTTGTTAAGATGAAGTCACAGCCTGTCTTCAATTGGTTCAGGCACCATGGCTATGGAGGAAGCCAAAATATGACCAAAAACTCTTGGAGATGTATTCCTGTGGCAAGATTCTTCATAAACTACGCATATTTAAAATTTCTTGATGATAAGTACAGAAAATACAACCATAGCTTTATTCTTTTTTGATCTGGTCTGTTTTAGACAGGCAACAGAAAACAGCACTTAGCTATTGCTGTCTTCCAGGCACAGATACAATGAAGGCTGTATCACCTGCAATTGGTGATGTATTTGGGCTTCATCTCATTCGTTAGTGGTTGAGGTTTAGATTTATGAGCTTCAGATTGTTAGACATTAAAAAACAGATAGCCAAAAGTAAATAAAAACATTCATTAAAAGGCCTCCAGCATTTTCTGAAGGTGAAGAGAGGGCAAGCAGAGAGGAATCTGTAAGAAAGGAGGTAGCTTCTGCTTCCCCTTAACAATTATAATGGAACTGAGAAGAGGCTCTGGCCTCATGAACATAAATATTGAAACCTTAAAATGAAGAGACAACCTGCTCTGTATTCTAGGCAAAGCTTATGCACCCATACAATTATGGATGCGCTGCAATAATAGCACAATTAAGAACAAAAAAGAAAACACAAGAAAGAAAATAATAAAAGTAGATATAGTAACACTATTTATAACTTGGATCCCAAGTTATCTCAGATATAGAAACAAGTATGCCACCAGGATCAGGATGTTTTTATTGCTTTGCTGACTCAGTCTAAAGTGAGTTTTATTTTCTGGCTTCTCATGAAAAATAAGTGCCCAGAATACTCTGGCAAGTCTACTTCACCTCTTACAGCAGACAACATTAAAAAAATAAATAGGAAGTCTGTCTATTTATCATCTTATCCTGCTAAATGCAAGTTTAATCTTAATGTAAGAGAGTTGCAAAACAAGATCCCCTAGTGACTGGGATTATCTGTACTTCCCTAGATCATAAAAATCCAGGCTGTCAGAGATCTATCACCTCCATAGCTATAATGGCATGTCAATGAACTGAAAAAGTCCTCAAGTCCTCCACTTTTGAAGTTGTGAGCTGAGAAGGCTGGCAAAAAGAAACTATTTCTTCATACACTTCAGTTCCTGTGCCTGTGATCTGATCTTTACCCAATCTGGCACGACTGCAGAATATTTCAAAAGCTTGTGTGAAAAGATTAAATTTCCTTAAATTTAATAGGAATAATGAGATATCTTTAGGCATCTCCTCTGACTCAATGACTTTTTTGAAACTTACTTAAGTAGATGGCAGAGGCACAAATATAAAAGGAAAAAGAGAGCTACTGTTCTCCTCTTAGTAAAATTAACTGCTAGCTAAGTCTTTTTTTGCTTTTTTGGTGAAAAAAATTTGGAAAGAATGACCATATATTACCCCTTCATAACCAAGCTCTAAGACCACAGGCCCTTGAAAACTCCACTCCATTTGCCAAACACAGCAACTCAAGCAGAGAAGAAACTACCCTAAGTCAACAGCATCAATGTGCTGCCTACTGCAGTATGAATGATGCCCCTGAAAAAAGTGGTGCTTATCCCTCCATATTGAAATCATTTCCCTCTGGCAATGTGGAGCTCATTGTACTAAGGAGGCTGTTGTTCAGCTGCCTAAGGACAAACTGTGGACAATGTGCAACTCAAAGAGTTAAAAAGTATAATCTCCAGAAAAAAAAAACAACAAGCAACTAGATTAATAGTGAACAGATCACAACAGAAGAAACAGATTAGCATTTAATGAGAACAATGATAGATGTTTTTTGGAGTATATTTCTTGGAGTTCAGTAAAAAGAACATCAAATAAAGATTCCATAAGATACTGATGATATCAGCTATAAACTCTATTAAGCCTTCCTCACCTGTTTGCCCTAAATATGAGTCTTTCATCTTTACTTACCGTATTGGCTGGCTGACAAAGGCATTTTTGTGGAGTCTGTATGCTACGTAGCTTGGGAAAGAGCCTGATTCCAGTGATACGCCTTGTACAGAAGCAAAATGCTTCTCTGTTAAATTATATGATTCCAGCATCTTGAAACCTTTAAATCCAGAGAGAAAATAAAAAACAAAAACACTGTAGAGCTGCAAAATACACAAATGAACCTATGCCAAAATATTAGACAGTTACTTACCAGGTGAAGTGTATCCATCCAAGTAAATAAGAGGACAAGCTAAAAGACATGAAACAACATATAATTCAAAACTATAAAACCAAACAGGATATGAACATATATATACTTCAGAAAGCTTTATTCCCAAAAAGTCTGTTCTATTATTAATTATCAGCCAACTTTTATTACATTTTGCTACATTTGTCATACTGTGTTCTGCTCTCTGGTAGATATACTGTTAAAATCTTTACTTGTTACTTTTAGTAGGATATTTCTACCACGACAAACTGTATGGAATAACAAATGAAACCCCCCAAATATTTTAAGAGTCTAATTCATAAGAAGAAAGGAGCACAATGACACAGTCTTTCCATGAATATTTAAGGCATGAGTCAGGCTGCATAATAGCTGTCAGATTCAGGAAGAAAAACTGCAGATTTGTATGGCTCCTCAGGAGCCAGCAGATGAGGCAGTTAGGGAGTCCAAAGTTGCACATGACAGGCCTGAGAATTTGACATTTTTGCCATAGAAGGATTTCACTTGAGTAAACAACTGAACTTTATTTAGATAATTTTAAAACAGCCTCACACACTACAGCTGCTCCTCTTTAGCACCCTTAGACTACTGGTAAATAAGAGACCTGTTGTCCCCCCCAGTTCACATCAGGCATCATTCTGCTTCTTCTTAAAGAGCAGTAGTTCTCACTATTACTCTCTTTTTGTTATACTGGTACTTCTGAAATATGAGACAAGATTGCATAAAATACAATACTTACTTCAAAAATTTTAAAAAGTAACTTGCTCCCTTAAACTATGTACAGTTATTATGAAACCTAACTTTTATATATTAACATTTCTTTTGATGTATCTTAAATGGGATGGCAACTGTAGCAGTATATAAGCAAATGAATTAATTTGGGAAAAGGGAAAATGATATCTTCCACTCACTTGAGGTAGCTGTCTCACACACAAAGGTGACGAGGTTATCTTGAATCTTTTCAAAGGCATCAAAGTCATCAACAATAAATACATGACGCTCACTGGGCTTGCTGGCAATCTTGGCCAGCTCATTGTAATCTACATCAGCCACACCAACCACAAAGACACTGAAGCCTGTAAAAATAACACTTGTTACTTGAAACGTAGTAAACATACATTACCATTTTTCAGGTCAGTATTTCACAAACCATCCCTATCATTGATTTCTCAGGCTCTACCTAGTCTTTTATCTTGCCTTCATTATGAACGTACATTCTGGACATCCTTTCATTGTATCAAAGCTCAGGAGGGATTAAACAGATTTTTGCATCTTTCTTTCAAAACCTTCTCCTCCTTCCTTCTCTGATTTTTGTGGGGCATTATCCAATCTCACATAGCCTTGGCTACATACTCCCCTCACTCTTTCATACAAACTGTACAATACTCTCATCTCTACAGCATCTTAAATCTGTTCTCCATCCAAATTCCTGTGCAGACTGTTAGTTATCCAGTCATCTATCTGTTGCCATCTCCTGCATTTCATGCTTCTCAGTTTCTCTTTCACTTTTTTAGAGTGGTATTCATCTCACCAACTTTTACTTTCCTGGTTAGCAACAAGTCTAAGCTAGTTGTTTGTTCTTCCTTTATAATCAGCAGACAGACACGGGCAGATGCAGAATGCAATTCATCTCACTTCCCTAAAATGCTAACTTCAATACAGAAGAAGCCGTGGTCTGTATATGCCTACCTGTTCCTCTCTTCACTAGCCATAAAAGAACCTTACATGACCTTATATTAGATATTTAGTTGTTAGGTGGCTTAAGTCAAATGAGAAGAACTCAGACCCTAGAATTTAATCATATCACTAGGTATAATGGCATAATCTCCTTCTTTGTCAGGGCGATATTCCTCTTCTAATCCTTAAATTAGCATCGTCTTGCCTTCTATGTCAAATTTTTGTTTCCTGGTATCTTCTAGCCTTAACAGAATTCTGTTTCTGACTCATTTCTTCCTTTCCCTTCTCGCACCTAAGCCTCTATGTGATAATTTTACCTCTCTTTGCCATACCAGGAAACAAACAAGAAAAAAAAGTCATTGCATAATTCAGCACTGTATAGAAAAAAATCTCCCACAAAATTTCATTGACAAGAAAGCACACAGACATTGTAAATGCTGGTTGGAAGCTAAAAGTAAAATTTACATTTATTGTAAATGATAAATCTGTCTTTATTTACATTTTTTATTTTTCAAAAAGAAGATATTTATTCCTCTGTAGCCAATTCTGGTGAAGTTTTGGCTGAAATACTCCGTCTAGCTTTGAGCACAACATTTAAGATGCAAAGAAACCAAAGCAAGTAGAGAGGAGAGTAAAAATGATAAGAAGTTTGGAAAATATGATCAACAGAAGGTTGAAGGAAATAGTTTTGTTTAGTCTAGAAAAGAGAAGACAGAAAGAGGAAATGACAACAGGCTTCAAATATGAAGACCCGTTACAGTGGATAGTGATTAATTGCTAACCTGTTAACTAGGTAAATGAAAAGAAGACTAGTTATATTAGCCCAAAGAAACACTTAGGTGAAATGTGAGGCAAAGTTTTCCAGCTATTAGGGTAGTTAAGCACTGAAGCAGATTATCCAGGGAGACTGTAGAGATTTTTATGAATACAGTAGCCAAACTTCTTTAGAAATCATCTAGACAGAGATGATTCCTTCAAATCACAAAGGCAGAGATGACCACTTGGGGTTTACAAGCCAGCAATTTTCGTAAGGAAGTACAACATCTCCTTACTCAGGGAACAGGACTCCAGGTGGTTCATGCACTGAAATGAAGAACTGCTGGGTGCAGGGACAGGAATAGATTATTAGACTCCCATAAGCCACATTCAGCAAATCTGAAGAGGAAATGCAGTGCTTCTTAGCTGAAAGGGTAATAAGGGAGTCAGTTCAGACCCAGCTCCACAAAGAGCAGTTAC
Organism: Antrostomus carolinensis; assembly: GCF_000700745.2. Classification (NCBI taxonomy): domain Eukaryota; kingdom Metazoa; phylum Chordata; class Aves; order Caprimulgiformes; family Caprimulgidae; genus Antrostomus; species Antrostomus carolinensis. The sequence goes on along the minus strand of NW_010300014.1, from coordinate 39,682 downwards.
TGTAACTGGAGATCCACTGGTTTATACCAGCTATTACAAAGATCAAAAAGCCAGGGTCCACTATGATCCTTGGGGTCCACACAGCTAGGGGAGAAAAAGGTAACCAAAAGCCATGTCTATGAAACAATATGCATCAGGAATTACTTGAAAGCCTTGGGAAGCCACATTCTTCCCCAGAGAGAAGTCGAGAGAAAGAAAATGTCTGGCCCAGAGAGTCTAAACTCTTTAAATAGTTTTGAGTTTTTCCCAAATACTCAGAACACATTTCTGAGTCCTTATGTGATGATCAAAAGATTCTTGGATAATTGAAGCACCACTTATAATTGCACTAACACATACAGAAATGAAACAGCAGGTACTGTGAATTGCTTACCAGAGTGCTGTATGACCGTTGCTGCTTTCCTCACTTCATCCTGAGACCGACCATCTGTGACAACAACGAGTACCTTGGGAACACCTCGTCTCATGCCACTCTCCCAAGTCAAAACCTTTTCTTTGATAAATGTTAGGGCTTTGCCTGCAAAGTGCACGATGAACAAGGAGTCACCCATATTATCCACAAGAGAAGAAATCCCTTACTTTACTTGAAAAGGGCAAGAGCAACACAGCTAAAATAGAAGAACATAAAATCCTGATTCTTCAGCCATGCCATATTAGGATAATGAGGCAGTTCCTGAAAACATTTTATCTTAAAGAAATATAATAGGAATTACCTGTCCTTGTGTTTCCTCCTCTGTACTGAATATTTTGAAGAGCTCCAAGGGCCTGGGCCTTGTCATCAAATGTATTCAGTTTAAATTCAGATTTTGCCTCATCACTGTACTGCACAAATGAAACCTGAAATGGAATATATCACAGTGTTCCATTTCATACCTCCATGTTCAGTCCAACTGTCTCCACTGAAATATGTATTGTGTATATTAGCAATCATTAAATAATTGAAAAATCCTCTTTTTCAATCCATGTATTCAATCCACACACACATTTACATACACAGATATCATCATGTCAATGTGCACACAACACTTCTTTCTTTCTCTTTCGTATGTGAAATGTGATGAGACCTTAAATACATATAATTAAATTATTGCTATTACTATGATGCAGTATATATAGTGCCTTTTCTCTTCTTCTGAGCAGATGTATAGTAACTACAAAACCTCTTCCATTTTTTTTTTTTTTTAGGAAATACAAAAAGAATTTGGCAATAAAATGTCAATAAAGTTGGATATATGCAAAATTGTGTACTCTCTTGCCTTGAATACATGAATACAATCATGGAATGTTTATTCTGAAATCATCTTTAAATAGTATATATATATCATTTGCTCCTTTTAATATTATGTAAAATTGCAATATAATTTGATGCTGAATAGATATTTCTCTGTATGTACATATTCACATTTATTGAAGTAAATTCCCCTTTTTAAATTATTAATATCCAATTCAAAACATGAGACTGTTGCAACTATGTCAAGAGGTATTTGACTTAAATATTCTACTGAACATTAGCATTTATATATCTCTGTCACCTGTATTAGGTCTGTCTCTGGGCCAGGGACCCATATATATTCTCAGGAAAAAAATATTATAAAACAAACAGATGGAAAGGAACACTAGTTGGTATAGATTAGAGCTAAAAAGGATAAAGAATGTCTGAGACAAACAAAGCATGAGGGCTATCTTTTCCTAAAAAATGTCTAGAGAGTTAAAGATAGGGAACCAAAGACCTAAACATATGTCTAGAAGATGAAAGGCAGCTCATGAGCAATGTTTTTATAGTTACTGGGGAAAATAACTTCCACAATCTCCTACAAAAAACAAAAAAAAAAACAAAACAAAAAAAACAAACAAACAAACAAAAAAAAAACTTCAGCCTTCTAACCAAGGAAAATACATTGCTCCTTCAGGTCATTGCAGTGCTCCAGAAATACCTTGTAAAAAACTCTCTCATATCACATATCATTCACCTCATCTGGTGAAAGAGAAATGGTTATGGGATCATAGACAGTGATCTCACCCAGCTTCCCATAAGCAAAAGAAAACCAGTAATGGTGCAAGGCTTAAAGTAGGAAGCCTGACAGGAAATTTCTTTGACCCAACTATGATCAGCCCCAAAATCCTGAAAGTCTATTCCTCATTAGCTATTACTGTTTACTTTTTAAAGATGCATTGATTCATTAAGAGGACTAACTTTTCACCTTTTCATACCTCCACTATGCCCACTGTGGAGTGGACCTATGTTACCTATCCTTAGGATGGGATGAAGAGACTTCTACAAGTGCCTCTCTTGAAGGGATTCTGTCTACTTACTGCAGTGGGATTCTAGGCAGCTTGACAAGACAAGGCTAATGTCAAGCCAGCTGCAATCTACATGCACAAGACTCCTTTCTTGCACTGAGAAATTACAGTGTAACCCTCACTCCTCAGTCAGACTGTCCCCAAAACAGATTTCTGATACGACACAGACAAAACCTAGCATATAACAACAAAGCAGTGTGACAGTTTTTTACACCCTATAAAAAGAAACAAAAATATAAAATGAACTATGCACTGACTACACATCACCCCAGTTTCTCCGCCCAGAGGATTCCCACACACTATGTCTGTCTTTCAGAATAGTAACCTCTCAGGACAGAGTGGATTCCCTTTGTATTTACAAAATGACCAATATATTTCATAAATAATTATACATGCCCACACATACACGTGCATGGTACAACAATCTAATACCAAAAAACGACAGTATTCTGAAATAAAGGAAATCAGATATAACTTTCTTAATTCAGCTTCATCTTTAGTTTCCCTCCAAAATGTATCCAATGGAAATAACAAACCTACCTGGATTCCAGCAGGATTAATCAAGTCAAAAGCTCCTACTGTATTAAAAACAAATTTCACTACTTTGTTGAAGTTATCATCACCAATACTCCAGGAAGCATCCGTCAAGAATACTATGTCTGCTTTGGCACCTCTGCATACTGAAAGACCAAGAAAAGGAACACTTAAAACACATCAATCATATCACTGTGAAATAAAGGGTATTGCTTCAAAATTTGAAAGTTCAAGAATGATAACTATTCAGCAAAATTCTATTACCAGGCAGTCAACCTGGTAGAGGGCTAATGCTCAACACAAAAATATTTATTAAAATTTTTCAAAGAGAAGTTCAAGAAATGAGGAAGAGCTTAAGAATCAAATGTAAGTCTTTTAAATTACTTTTTTTTTTCTAAGCAGCTATCATAAAACATAAATTATCTGCTAAGAGCAGACAGACTCACAGACTTGCTGCAGAGCTATAGGATATGATTTTTTTCACCAAATTTGTGCACCTTGATGTTCTAAACCAGGAAATGCTGGGATCTAGTAAAGCTCAAGAGGAAATGGATGGCATTAGGAAACTGGTCTCAAACTTCATTTCCTTAAAATGCTGTTATTTTAAAATCTATTTAAATTTATGAAAAACAGAATTAAACTCCAAAGCAGTGCATCAACTACATAAAAATACTGAATAATTCTACAAATAAACATACCATCCCGAGCGGGAGGGATCGTGGGAGGTGGAGGAGGTGTAGGTGGCAGAGTTGGTGCCTCTGTAGGTTTGAGGACTGAAATGAAATAATATTTTTTTTACTCCATATAAATTATTTAATTCAAGGAAAAACTCTGGATTATGTTTTATATTACCACACAGAAAGATTCTAATCTTTTCTCACTAACCTAAACAACGTATAATTGGCAAGAAAAAATTTCTTGTGTTACAAGAATAATGACATTATAGCTATTGTTAAAACAAAGGTACATTATTTCATTATAACAGGAACACTTTAACATGAGCTGAGTAACACTGCACTCTGATAATGCATCCATTTTTCATCCAAGAGCTAGGAAATACTTGATTTGAAGAAGAGCATAAGAATTTCTCTTTCTCTTATAAACTCCAGTTAACATTAGATTAAGAAAAAGAGGAAAGATCACTTTAAAAAGGTAATGAAAGCCATTTAGGAGCGAGGCGAGTTCTACAGCTGAAACAAGACAAATTCTATAGCCAAACATTAAGGTTCACAGTATCTATTGCCTACCTGTACGCTCCCTCATAGAGACTGGAGGTCCCTCAAGGTTAGGAGTCTGAACAAAGACGGTAGCATTGTATTCTGTGTCTGGTGAGAGGCCAGTGAAACAATGGCTTGTTTCTGACCCACGCACTGTGATTTCCTGTCCTCTGGAACCTGTCAAAAAAAGCCCAATGGAAAGAGAGTTAGAACCCACTATTTCCCTTTTAATATGTGCACAAATAAGTGTAGAAACCTCTTGAGAGGAGGTTGGAGCAGATAGGACAGTAGTCTTATTCTTGTCCCATAAAAGACTTTCTAGACCAAGATTACATGGAGCATACTGGAGAGTAACATCACAGTGTACATGTGAAACTCAGATAACTAGTAGGTTTCCACTAACAAAAGTCAACTTGACAATAAGCAGCTTTTTCACCACTATAGAAAAACAGGTTATGTTCAGAGCTTTAAAACTCAACTAGACACATCAGGGCTTCTGGTGTGTGCTTAAGACCATCCCAAATAAGTGGTGCTGTAAGACAATTATGTTTCCAGAAAATGAAAAAAAAAAATGCACTTACCATCAGCTGGGTTCAGCTTCAGTCTGTAGGAAGTTGCTGACCGATGAGGTGACCATCGGATACAGAAAGTATCCCAACCCACTTTGTAACTTGTTAGGTCAGTGACATTCAAATATACTGTGAACAGAGAAAATGTTAAATTGTTCTCTGGAAAACAGTATGCAATGGATGAAACACATCAAAATGAAAATTATATTGTAATGTTGGTCCAGAACTTGAATTTTTAAAATACTCACAAAGAGCAGTTCTAATCATTCATTTTCTGTTATGCCCTAGAGATCCCAGCATAGCTATTTACAAAGGCCCAAGGTCTGATAACCTTCCCATATTGGGTAACAGTCTATTTTATGAGTTTTCACATGAAGTAAGTTGAATTTTTATAAAACAAGAAATTTCCAAAAATCAGAATCTGACTCATATATATGGCAGCATTAAAAGAATGTATTGAGTCAACAAAACTCAGGATGTTTGATTCATCTTAACTGAAGAAATTTTTCAAAGTTTCTTAGCCAAGGCCATCAACAAAATCATTTCCTTCTGAAAAGCTGAAGTTTCAATCATTGGACATTGCTGTGAGAGAAAAGCAGAGTAGCAAAGGCCTAGACCTGCTTAGACATTTAAAGATTGACCCCAACTATAGCTGAATAAAATTTTAGGAAACAGATTAGAAAATTTTATATCATCAAATCATTACTTAAAACTCTATTTCCATTACTGTTCCCAAGCTTAGTGTTTTTAAGATCTACATCACAAGGCAGAAGTATTCTACATGAGAGGATATTCAGACTTTCTAATAATCAGCCTTAAAAATCCTCTCTTAATCGATGTTATCTCAAATCAGCTTATGTATCTAGCATGACTACAACAAAATTATTTTGACTTACATGTAGTGCCTTGATCTGTCAAAGGTATGCTCATTCCAGAGTCATACTGGGCATAAACATTCACATCATAAGTAGTACTGGGATACAGATTATGCAAGGTGTAGGAAGTCACTTCTCCGACAAAAACCTCCATGGGCTCATTTGAACCTTGAATTCAAAGGAAGCATTAAGGATGGGCGGAGAGAGAGAAAGATTCACGATTAGGTGAGCTACAAAACTATCCACCATCTTTAAGATGTCATTAAGTGTTAATCTTGTTTTTTTCTAAATCAAAATATACTAATTTCTTAAACTTTAGCATATTAGACTGTTGCAAATAGAACATATGCATAGGTTTACAGGATATTGTGCAATGTTTGTGTTTTATTTAACTTATACAAAGGTACGTATAGTTTCACTGTCACATAAAACAAAGGTTCTGAAGGACATTAGTACCTAAATACCTGTCCAATACTCATCTCACATACACCAGTTCATATCTTCAAAAGGATAAGAGGTATTAAAGAAAGGAAAACCAAGTCTGGTCCAGGACTTTATCTAGTCATTGTATTAAATTTTAACTATACAATTCAATCTCTGTAATTGAACGTACAAAACACTGTATTTAATAGTTTGTGCTTCTTATACTAAGACTTAAGCCTCCATTAAATCAGTAAGTATCGGAAATAAATAAATCTTTTAACACAAACATTTCATGATACATATTATTTCTGTTCTGATCTCCCATTAGCCACTCACTATTCTGAAAGTGGTATACTCAGAATGAACAGGTTTGCTTACCCACAGGTTTGTATACAATTTTGTAGCCAAGAACAGGAGATGGTGAAGGATCCCAGGAAACTCTGAATCGTGTATACCATTCATCAGTTATATACATATTTTGAGGAGGAAGCAGGCCAACTAAAAAGAAATTTAAAAAATCTAATTAGACTGATTGTTTTTGAACCTTTAGAAACTTACATTTTAACTCTGATCAGTAATAATCCCATCAAAGACATAATTAACATAATGAGACCCTAACAGTGTTGAAGTGGTCAAGGAATGTATGTCCTAAATTTGAAAAGGAATACACAGTATTAAAACTAATTACCAGTTCTGCCATTTCCAGTCAGTTGTCCACCATCTCCATCTTCATACACAGCCACAACAGTAATTTTATATGGTGTATCTGATTGCAGTGGTTGTAATATCACATTATTTCTTATCCCAGGAACTGTTGTCTAGAACACAAAAGAAAGAGGTAAACAAACTCACAGTCCTGTAACTTATCAATAATGACAGTAACTAGAATTAAAAATTTGTTTTGACACTTGGTGCACTTTTTGTATGTCATAGAATCATAGAATTGTGCTGGTCTGAAAAATTCTTCAAGATCATTAAGTCCAACCGTCCACTGTAGATAAAGTAATTCAGGATATCTTAAAAGTTATAGCTTATAAACAATTATTAGCATTCGTTATTTAAAATTATAAAACACTGATCAGCACAAAATGTTAAATCAAATTGACTCTTCAGTCCCTACCCTCACATCAGACTGAGACATTGCATTTCCTCACCAAGATTTCAGTACTGTTCTCTCATAGAAAGAAAAAGTAATGATGATGTGTTTGGAGACAGAAAAAGTAGAGGAAAGCACTCCTAAAATTAGGATGGAAGTCAAAGTCATTCATGCTACTCAGCAGTTTCATTTCTACCTTTTCATTATCTTCATTTTAGGATATCATTTTCTTGTCAGAAACAAGTTAGTCTGAGAAGGAAGCTCTAAACATTTTGATATGTAAAAATGTGCCTATTTATGCATCCCTCAACCTCCTAAACTTCCTACTACAGCCATGCACTATTGCTCCCTTCTAATGAAAAGGTAGGTATAATCCAAAAAGTGACACTGCTCCATAAAGTGGCCATAAAGCACTGAAACCATGGAAAGTAACTTGAGGCATCTATCTCAAAAGCATGTCCCAGTAAACATTTTCCATTATTACTTGATAAAAGTTTTCAGTTGTTTGAGACTTGCTATTTTTATGAAACGTCCAATATTTTCTCTAAAGAAGATATGCGTGTTGGAAAACATGTGTGTCCTGATTAACAGGTCCAGTAGGGAATTTTCAAACAGTGAATTTTCAGCATGACCTATGCAATAATATATAAACAGTAAGAGCACTTAAATAGCACTCTATAC
>NW_010300014.1:28832-31951 GCF_000700745.2 Antrostomus carolinensis | reverse complement strand
AGGAATTCTGCCATTGACCTCTGTAGGATCAGAGTTTGGCTTTGCTATAAACAGCGAATTTTATAAGCATCAGATTAATGTGCTATCATTAAGCTACAGGAAATTAAACACAAACACACAAAAATCATATTGAACCTTACAAAAGCAAGTTAGATACTGAAACAAAGTTACCATTGCTTTCTTATTAAACTCTGCCAACTCTCTTCAATTTAGAAAATGCAGACTTATGTTTATTCTGTATCTTAGCACACTGACTTCATAATGAATAGAATATGAAGTAATAGAGGGCTATTTACTGTAGCACAATGTTTGAACTAAATGTCAGGAAGTAGGTTCTGGTCAGAATCTTCTGATTAATATGTGACTCATTTAACATTATTGTACACACAAGTTGGTTCATTAAACTGTTTATGTTCTTCAACTTTGTGGGGAAAAAATAAACAAACAAATAAACAAAACCCCTGTTTCATACAAACCACAGCTTCTCAGCATTGAAAACAATGACCAAAGAACCCATAGAGCACACAAAGTGCACTACAAGTAAAACAGGTGTCTGTTTTTCTGTACTCTAAAGATAATCAACTGAGAACATTTAGGTGCTGACTAAGGAATTACAGAACTTACATATTCATCAATAGGATCTCCCACAGTGGGTGAATAAATGATTCTGTACTGCTGGACTGGCCCATCAGCATGGTCCCATTGTACAGAAAGGCTGTTTGTGGTCTCATCAAACACTCTCACATTCCTTGGACCACTGCGAGGCACTAAAGAAAGAAAACATACAAGGTTGTGTGGAGCATGACTCTTCCAGACCAGTGTAGTTCCCACTGATTCAAATGCTACCCTGAAGCCAAAGCTAAGGGCCCTCCCTGAACCCCTGAATAAATATTTCCAGGTAGATTTAGTTAATGATAACACAGCAGTGCCTGAAGGTCTTAAACAGAAATAGGGCCTGAACTGGAGGAACTGGAGTAGTATGGAAGGATGAGAGCATCAGACAGACATGCAAAGTGAGCATCGACATATATTTTGCTTCTCAGACTCTTGCAGACAAGTGTAACTATAGCCTGTCACGTCTGCTATTTTTACATTAATATGGGTGTTTAAAGCACAGAAACAGCAAAAGAGAGTTGACCTATTATTGTGATAGAGTTTCTTTATACATTATTTCTAAATGACTTTTAAAGAAGTCAAGGGTAAGCCAAGCAAAATTACACAAGCTAAGTTTCAACAAGGAGGTTTCAGAGTTTAGGCAGCTCCAGAAAAAAACAAACATCTAGGGATGTATTATCATGTAAGACACAGAACATAAAGCATTTTTTTTTCTCTTGACAGCAAATTCTACCCATCTTAATGTACTACTATTTTTTTTTCAAAAGACAAATTGCTATTTATCTGTAATCACATTTTAAAGAGCAGCTTTTAAACTCTTAAATGTTTAAATTAGGCTTATTTCACAAGTGAAAATTACTTTGATGATTATGCATGTGCCACAGCTTCCAGACAACACAGTAAAAGCTCCCTTACATGGAGGCCTGTAACTGCTTCAGCCATAATTCAGTTGCATCAATCTCAGAGTTGCACTGAAGAGTTTACAGTATTTGTGATTGCAAGTAATTTTATAAATTCTTCACACACCAATTTGACATATATTTCACAAAGCAAGTACTGACTGTCTCTTACATGTTCTTCCCTGTGCTTGGCTTGGATTTCCTTCTCCATCTGCATACAGAGCTACAACATTTATTGAGTAAGCAGTGTCAGGAGTCAAGCGCTCCAGCATCACATCACGAGTGTTGCCTGGAACCACAATCTAAAACAGAAACAAAAGGCTCCTATATAGAAAAAGCTTCAGTTTATACCATGTCTTTTTAGAATGAACAATTTGAATGAAATACAGAAAAATTGGGAACATGACCACAGTGCACATTTTCCAAGAAAAATAATACAAACTTAAAATAACCAAATAATGTTGATAAAAATTCAAGAGCAGGTGTCAAAAAAATATAAATACATAAGGAGCTCTCATTCGGCAGATAAAATTTTTATTTTTTGCAATTTACATAAAAATAGTTCAGAAAAAAAGAAGAAACATTCAGGAACAGAAACCAAAACAGTAAATTCTGTCACATAAAGGACATTTTCTAACAGGTACTAATGCACAGGATCCCACTCATGTGTAAAGTAACATGCAGTTCCCTTTACAGATGCAAATGATTCATCAAAAAATCTTACACTTCCTTACATAAAAACATATTCATCTGCACATGTACAATATGAGTGTACATTTTGTATGAGTATATTCACAGGCTTAGCTCTAAAACTGCACCTAATTCTACACAAATCCAACTCTTGCTTATCTGGAGGGCAAATTTTTACCCATATCCAGACTTCACTGCTCACCACAACCTACTTAAACTTTTATGATTTGAGGTAAACAGATGGTTTAGTGGTAAAATCACATAAACTTGGCATCTGGTTTCATAATTAAACATTTCCTAATAAATATTTGTTGTTTCCTTCTCTCTTTTTCAAAAACAAGAAAGGTTTTATTTTAACTCATCTTTACCTGCAATATGATGAAGAATACTCAATCCTCAATACTCAGTTTTAAATGGGAGAGCCTTATTTCTTATTTCTTTTGTTTCACTAAATTAGGTATTTATTTACAATGGACTAAATTCCTGTAGACACATGTTTTTCAGCAGGGACACTCCTGGGCAGACAGTTGGCCTGAGTTTATTATTATTGTTCTACACTCATTGAAGGAAGCAATATCCTCTTCACATTTTTATGGAATAGTATAAAAACTAAATTACTTACAGATTCTGATGGCCTTGGTCCAGACAGTGGAGAGTAATTAATTCTATATTGCTGTACTGGACCTGGAGCAGGTTCCCATCGGACATTCATGCTGTTTGGTGTGGGGTTGTAAACTTGAATGTTTCTTGGTGTTCCTCTCTCCACTAGATCAAGGATAATTTGAATTAAGTTTTACAAAGTTGCTTACTTAAGTTCTAGTTCTACTTGAATTTATAACAGTGCTCAAAGGAAGCTAAAAAGCACATCAGCCCAAGATAAACACTTTTTTTACCTCAAAATCTATAAATCTAAGA
>NW_010300014.1:20736-28810 GCF_000700745.2 Antrostomus carolinensis | reverse complement strand
TCCTGCATGGCAGCAAAGTATATATGTTTATACTGCAAATTGAAGGTATGATCATAACACTTTGTTACTCTATTGTTGATCAGACAAGTATGAAAAGTAGCTACAAACTACACATATTAGCTCATGCTGTTAGGAGATCAAACTCCATGGAGAATTTTAAGTACATGGTATGGATATCAGCATGGATTAACACCCATATTTGCCATTTATTCACCAGTATTGCTCATGGCTCTACAATAAAAAATTTTACCATTGTGTGGAAGTTCACTGCACAACATGAAAGCTGAGTTTACCTGAGATAAGTGGACTGGAAACCTCCACCCAAACAAGCAAAAAAAACAGAATAAGTTATAGAGCTGCAACCATAACCAAGCAGGTAAAAAGAGTTTCCTACACTTATGTTTTAGCTTTGGGGAAAATAAACTTCCACATCTGAAGTAAAATCAATTTCCAATGACCTGAGCCATTCACACCAAAAATCCTAACATTTTCTTGAAAAGAACTATATTACTTACAAGTTCTTCCAGTATCAGAGACACGTCCACCATCCCCCTCTGGGAAAACTGGAACTACAGTTACAGTGTAAGGTGTGTTAGGTTCAAGAGTCCTCAGGATGACATAGTTTGTGTTTCCTGGTACTGTGGTCTACAGATTTAAAAAGAAAGTTAGGGGGATGACATTTACATAAATACACAAAAAGTTTAAACTTTTTTTCCCTTATTCCTCCGTCACATCTCATTTCTAGACTGGATGTGATAAAAACTTTATAGAAGGTGAAGCCTGAAGTAACAGAGTTCATTGTATCTTCTGGAATTGACTTTCAAGAAGGTTCTGTCTTGGACTTAAGAAAAATGATTAAGTCCTATGCAATCCCTCACAGCTATGTTCACTTTTGGGTCCAAATCCTGTTCTACTACTAAACAGTAGAAGAATCTGAAGTGATGTTTTTAATGACTACTATTTAGCAGTTCAGAGGCATTAAAAAGTCACTTTCTAAAATAAACATTATATAACAGTACAATATGCTAATGAAAAAAAATGAGCAGCTTTTTTCGAATGTTCAGCGTACTGGTGGTTGGGTCATAAACTAGCAAGTTCTTCACAGTAGTGAGAGGTTCTGAAACAGATCAATGAGCTGTCAGAAATTGGAACCACATTCTCTCACCTGTGCTGACAGATCATGCCTATGTAATATACCGTTAGAAAATTTGAAAAACAACAGGTTTAATAGAAAGTAAAACTCCACAGCATTTAAAATATTTATCATCAGTAGCTCTCTAGATGCTATTGAAACAGTGGCAATTCCTCATTTTACAGGCACATCAAATTGCACAGATGTGGAAAGAGAAACACAAGTGGGAAAGAATAATATTTTCCCATCTGAACAAGAATTCACATTTTCAAGATTGTTTTACCTCTTTATCAATTAATTAATTTTAGGAGATTAGAATAAGACACCTTGGTGGATTTTTTTTGCTTTCTTGAATATTATCCCAGCTGACTCCCTACAGTTACACGAATTCTTAGCAATAAAAATGAGTAGAAATGAGGTCTGCTAACTTTACTGCCTTTTGTACACCCTGAAGTCAGCTTTACATTCACATGCACTGCCCTAAGAATAAACGAACAAAAAACTCTGTGTAGTATTAAATCCCTGTGACAAGAACTAATCACTGATGGTCTACTATATAAAATTAAACATCTGTAATACATATGGGAGTAACTGACTTTCATGGAGATGCTTTGCATTTTCTCCAGGGTAGTTATAAACAGAAAAAAAAAGCGAGTGCACAGGCAAACAAGACCCACTTCACTCAGCAGTATTTCTCTCACTAGTACCATGGGCTGCAATTTATCTCAGACAGTGAGATCCACACAAAGTATTTACCATTTCTTCTGCACCTCCAGCTGTAGGTCTGTAAAACACTTTATACTGGCGAGGACTTCCTTCTGCATGATCCCATCGAATGTTCAGTGTACTGGTGGTTGGGTCATAAACTAGCAAGTTCTTCACAGTAGTGAGAGGTTCTGAAACAGATCAATGAGCTGTCAGAAATTGGAACCACATTCTCTCACCTGTGCTGACAGATCATGCCTATGTAATATACCATTAGGAAATTTGAAAAACAACAGGTTTAATAGTTCATGTGACATGCTATTTGCCTCCCTTAATCATTTTACAATTATATAATGAGTTTATTAGGATTGTTTTCCTCATTCCTCATCAAATATATTGCTATGTCTGATTTTCCATTGCAGAATCAAAAGTAAACTAAGTAGAAATGAATTAGTACATTTATGGTTAAATAATTAATTAATTAAAAATAGTGATATTTTTTTTTTATGCCTGAAGTGAGCAAATTACTCAGTGCTTTTTATAGCATGATCAAAACAATGCTATGAACTTAAAATGGTAGAGCCCGAAGGTGCACACTGTAAAGGTCAGTCTCTGAACTGAAGGTGCTGACAGGAAAATAGTAAACTTGTACTTAACAGCACACATATGAGAGTCAGATGCTGTAAGGTGTTTTTGAAATTGTGGCATAAGACAATTAAACAGATTAAAATGAGGACGTTCCATAGTAGCATTAGCGTTTCTCTCAGCCTTAAAAGCTGGGTGTAAAGTCTAAGGTAGTGGTCCTCTGTTTCTCTACAGCCAGTACACTGACAGACTTTCTTACTTTAGATACTTGAAACCCATCAAAGGACAAATGGCAAACACAGATGGGATGACTTTCACCACAATAGATTTTTCTCAGCTAATTTGAAAAGAAATACATGAATATTGTTTCACACCTAATAAGATCTCAAGAAGTTACTTACTGGTTCTGCCTCGTCCTGTCATTCGTCCTCCTTCACCATCTGCGTACATTGATGACACAGTAATAGCATATGGTGTGTCAGGCTGCAGCTTCTGTATCACCACACTGTTCTGCCGCCCTCCAACCATAGTCTGCAGGAAAACAAAAGAAAAAGATTAAAATCCCTTTTCTGCTTCCCCTTTTATGCTTACTGTTACAGTGAAGTATGTTAAGTGTTTGATGCAGAGTGGAAAATGCCATATCATATGCTGCAATGTTCTTGTGACTGACACTGACGGTAGCCATTGAACATTAATAATATTTAGCACCTATTCATCTTAGCAAGTTTAGACAGAGCCCAGTGACACAAAGTCAGTATTTTTTAAGACCTTCAAACCTCCCTAAAACTACAACTGTGGCTTCTGTGCCAGCACAGAGCTGTTTCTTCGCATTGCCTCTGACCATATCATATTAAAATCAATGAGAGTGTTTTACTCATTTTGACAGACTTCAAACATGGGTACTTTATCCTCCACTCTCAGGTAGAATGCAAGCATGGAATAAATTACAACACTCTGGAGATATCTAGTGTACATTTGATACAGTACCAATATTGTCTCTCCTCGATTTCAAAAATTTTACAGCATGATACTTCAGCTTCTAAAACATATTTGTTAAAAGTCTAAAATATTAAACATCTTTTTTTTTTTTTTAATATAATCCTGTGATCATAATCTCCACCAAGATTTACAGTGCACTGAGAATAATACTTAGATCTTCAGCATTTGTGCATCATGAGCTTTTTGGTTTTTAATTATGTGAAACTGCACTTGCTTAAGAGCATCCTTTGTACTTTTAAGACCTTCTGCATATTTTCAAAGCCTATTCAGCTAATATGTTTGTCATAACACTTAAAAGCTTCTGATGAAGAACTGATATTGAGCAAGCACTTATACATCTTCAGATTTATTAGAAGTAGATTATTTTAATTTACAAGGAAACTTTGTATTTTTACTCAAGTGCACAAAGCTCAGTTCAAAGCATAAAAGCTTTCAGCATCCCATCACGGTTGCCTCCATATTAAATGATCACGACAGTCTCTAGAGTTTGGTGTGCAGTTTTTGCAGAGTTGTCTTCAAATCACCTGTGCTCTTTCTTGGTGTTGAGGGGACACTGCTACTTCCTATCCAGTAACTGCAGTTTAATCAAATATCACAGTAACAAAGAAAGCAGATAAGAAATTACTGTCATATGACTGAGAATTATTTGCAGACAGACATGAAAATGCCATGAACAGAGCATGAATACTCCGTGTGCTTTCCTCAAAGAGGTGTCTTCTCTGACTGACATTACTGGACTCTATCCAGTTGTGAATAATTAAGTCTGTTAAGTCTATTATTTGCAGAAATTTGAACAGAATGCCCATAATTCATTTTTTACTCCAGTACCAGAAATTAATTACAGATATTAAATAATCTTACTGCTTATTCTTATAGTGATTTCTCACTAAACCTGCATTCAAATATTAAATTTATTCAACAGTTCAATTACCTCAACTCAAATACGTGTTGTTTAGAAGAGAGTAAAAATTGGTGCATAAGTATCCAACTGATTCTAAAGTAAACATTCCTAGATATGCTTCTGAACATGTGTGATCTCCGATTACAGAAACAAGCTAAATGAGTGTGGTTTTCATCTGAGTCATTTGGCAGTAACCATAACAGCCTCCCACTGTAGAATAGGGCATTTTTAAGTAGCACACATTTCTGATAAACAGGCTGACTGAATTACCATTCCCAGGCTGTTTTGCGTAGGCCGTCAGTGGTCTGCGCAGCTCTTGTTGACAATGCAGGGAAAGCTGGCTGATCATACAGTACTGGCTCTCCCTGTCATTACAGCTGCTCAATCATATCAAAATACACTCAAATACCTCAAACACTTCCCTAGCATATGTTTTGCATGATCCGTTCTTGCAACTGCCACTTCTGGACAGTTATTCTGTCCCTAGTCTCAAATGTCCACAGTATGTTCCATGGCAAAGCCCCTCTGATAACACATGAACCACACTATGAAAACAATGGAAAACTCTGAATTATGGAAGTAGTCATGGTACTTCATATTATATATTGTTGTGATAACTATATACATGTGGCTTGTAGTCTCGTGTGCTGATTGATTTGTTCCTCAACACATTTTAACTTTATTCTAGTTATATCTATAGATTTTCAATAAAACATGCTGTATCCAAAGTTATTTTTGCTCCATAAAGAGCCTTCCATCTTGGATTTGAAAGGGGAGAAAGAAAAAGGTAGGAATACATATGTATTCACTATAAATATAAACCTTCACCTAAAAGGTGATTAATATATACACTGTTGTGCTTTGAAAATAAATTCTTCTAATGGATTAATTTGCAGAACTAATATTTAAGGTTGAATAACTATAGCACTTCAAAATTAGTTACCGACTGTTCAGGACCATCTCCACTGATAGGCTGGTAAATGATCCTGTATCTCTGCACTCGACCACTGGCAGGATCCCACTTAACAGTCAAACTGTGTGAAGTTGCATTGTACACCTGAAGGTTTCGTGGGCCACTCTTTGGGGCTGAGAAATGCAATAAAGAAAAGAATAAATATGTAATTCAATCAAAAAGTAGGTACAAACACTTCATTCATACTTTTAGGGTTGCATTAAATCCTGACCAAGAGCAGAATGTACTAAATACAAGATAACGCAAACTGTAATGTTTGTAAAATAATAAACATGAGGTAATGTAGTGTTTAGTATTCTTCCAAATACACAATAATAGTTATTAAATGATCTCAGCTTTTTAACATCAACATTCCTCACAGTTTAGAAAAAGATAGCTATAGGTTTTCTTTAATAATACCATGGAAATAATACCTGGAAATTCAGATTCTTACCTTGTGTGGTGATAGGTACCAGGGGTACTAGAAAAAAGTAGAAAGAGTTTTCAGAATTCTTGTATATGTATGCCTTCTGATTTAATAACTATGAATAGCACCATGCAGAAATCCTTTATTTACTTACATGTTCGTTCACTGCCAATGAGGTCATCACTTTCTGATTCATCAGGATAGATGGCAGTAACTGAGATGTCATATAATGTATCTGGATTCAAATTTTCAAAGACCAAACTATTCTCATCCCCATTTACGATAGTCTTGTAGAGAAATTAAAAAAAAAAAAAGTAAATAAGTAAAAGAATAAAAACAAACAAAAACCAAAACAAATATAGTGTGGGATATAACTGAGTAACTTTTTACATAGTAACATCACTACAAGTGGCTGTAACTATGTGTTCTACACCTTCTCACTGAATATCCATTGCGAACAATAGGAGGGCTTACAAATAATAGGCCATTTATTAATTACACTTCTGATGTCAAAAATATATTCTATGACAGACAAAATCTGATGTTGACTCTCTACTCTTACCTCCTGTTTTTCTGAACTTCCATAGGGTCCCCAGGTTATTCTGTATAGAGAAACATCTGAAGCTCCATGATCCCAAGTTCCTCTGAAACTACTCGTGGTTATATCTGTGATTCTGAGATTGACTGGTGCTGGCACAGGCTCTATTATGAGAAAAGGAAAAGTATTTCACAAAATATAACTACAAAATAAATACAGTCGAACCAAGGAATTACTCAGACAAAGAATATAGAACATTGTAGAAGATTCATCTCTCAGCTACCACGTTTCTCATGAATACAATAAAATGCTGTAGTATACCCAGCCCACCTACACTAAGCAAATTGTCCTTCATAAGGTCACATTACCAGGTCATCACCTTATAAAACAGATGTAACTCCACTGACCTCAGCAGACATCACAACTCACATGTCTACTCACAGCTGAAGTCCTAGCTCTTAGATTTTGGATTTAGAAGGAGTGATTATGAACTCCCACACACAGAGGTCAAGCTCCTGCATGAGTTTCTCTCAGATCTCAAAATTCTTTATACAAGCCAAATAAATCATGACTGAATTACACCACTTATTTAGAAAGAATTCACAAAGGATGACTGTAGGTTGAGGCAAAATATTATAGCCACTGGGAAGAAATTATAAACAGTTAAAACTAGAGAATTAAACCAAATATAACTTATTTAGCAGAAGAGCTTTCCTCTTTTTTCCTTACAAACATATTCACACAAAACCACAGCTATAGAAGAAAGGCTAGCACAAAAGCAAGCAAAAAAATCTCTCAAGCATTTTTAAATATACCAGACTACAAAACAAAAAATTCAGAAGGAAAAAAAGAAGAGAGAGCACATGCATGTTTTTTCTCTTTTTCTTTCACATCACAGTGAGGGACAGTGATCATAGAATGGTTTGGATTGGAAGGGACCTCAAAGATCATCCAGTTCCAATCCCCCTGCCATCAGCAGGGACACCTTCCACTAGATCAGGTTGCTCAAAGCCTCATCCAGCCTGGTCTTAAACACTTCCAGGGAGGGCACATCAACAACCTCCCTGGGCAACCTGTTCCAGTGTCTGACCACCCTTACAGTAAAGAACTTCTTCCTAATATCTAATCTAAACCTCCCCTCTTTCAGTTTAAACCCATTTCCCCTTGTCTTGTCATTAGTTGCCCTTATGAAAAGTCCCTCCCCAGCCTTCTTGTAGGCCCCCTTCAGGTATTGGAAGGCCTGAAGGTCACAGTGATAAGGTGACATTACTCATTTCTATTCTAGCTCTTCTGGTTAGCTGTCTTCTTAAATCATAAGCCTAGATCAGGATGAAGACTTCACTGTTACCAGCCTTCTCCTTTCAGTCTGTCACTTCTCTTGTGACAGATTGGCTCTTACCATTTGAGTAACATTATTTCCTTGCCTCTATTTGTAGAGATTACTTGAACACTGCTTTTATGATTCTCTAAAAGTACAGACTGTTTTAGCATTCCATGGTACAAAAACTCTCTTGGATCAGAAGCAAGATCATGCCTCTCTAATCCTCTAGCATATGCCCCAGCTTCCTACTCACTTTCCTATATTACAAAATCACAGAATTGTAGGGGTTGGAAGGGACCTCAGGAGATCATCTAGTTCAACCCCCCTGCCAAAGCAGGTTCCCTACAGCAGGTTGCACAGGAAAGTGTCCAGGCGGGTTTTGACCATCTCCAGAGATGGAGACTCCACAACCTCTCTGGGCAGCCTGTCCCAGTGCTCTATCACCCTCACAGTAAATAAATTTTTCCTTAAGTTTGTATGGAACATCCGGTGTTCCAGTTTTTGCCCATTGCCC
>NW_010300014.1:0-20707 GCF_000700745.2 Antrostomus carolinensis | reverse complement strand
TACAACTGCCCTTTAGATATTTATAAACACTGATAAGGTCCCCTCTCAGCCTTCCCTTCTCCAGGTTGAACAGTCCCAGCTCTTTCAGCCTTTCCTCATGTGGGAGATGCTCCAGGCCCCTCATCATCTTTGTGGCCCTCCGCTGGCCCCTCTCTACAAGATCCCTGCATAGACTTGCTAAAACTTTCCTCTGCCCTCATATTTTCTTACTAATTCTACCCCTGCACTTCTCCTTCAGCCTCTAAATACAAATAATTTTGCTTCAGTTGCTGATCTATTGCCTCTCTGCCAACTGCAGGCTCAATGTTAACTGCGGTAAGACACTGAACTGATCTAAAATTCCCAGGGATTATTATTCTGCAAATAATGCTACAAATGCAAGTAAAATATTTCTGAGATAGATCAAATTAGAGTTCCACCTAAACTCAGTAATATATTGCAACACACATAACTTAAATAGAACATAAGGCAAAAATAACCACAATAAGGGTTATTAGGAAAACTTACGGGTGACAGCTTCTGCATTTATTGGTAGGGATTCCCCTTCATCATATACAGCAACAACTTTTACATTATATAGTGTTTGGGAGGAAAGGTCAGAGAGAGTAGTGCTGGTTTTGAGTCTGTCGATTTCCACCTAAGAATAAAAATACTGATTTAATAACTGTAAATTGCTCTATTTCTGACTCTGCATTTGATTAAATGGTAGAAATTCCTGTAATGAAAAACAGAAAAGTATTCCACACTAAATTTTGCCATTTACCCGTAAATTTACACCTGAATATTGAGTGCTATCTACGAATGTCCCTGCAAAGCATATTGTCACAGGTACTAGTACTACTTGTGTATCTTTCACTGTTTCATTCTTTTGGAAATGAAGGTACAGACTGCGTCTCCAGAAAATTCTCATTCCCTTACAAAAACACATCTAATCCTGCAAGAGCTGATACATGCCTAGCAGTGAAACTATGGAAAGCTTACACATAACTCAAAAATATCTCTAACAAGGCTCACGCATGTTCTGACAGTGGACAAAGGGGCTAACATACCTTTATTCCACAATGCTGTCCTTCTAATTATAAACTGTTCTGAGAGCTTGGCAAGATAACACTTAAGCAGAGAGTAAAATGGCTATTTATCGAAGCACAGAAAAATTCTCCAGTCAGTTTGAGGATTTTTCCTCTCTTGAGGAGGAGGAAGAGGGGAGCACACAAAGAAATCTATCTTGTGTTATTCAATTTCCAATAAATCAGTACCCTTTCCTGACCGCAGTCACCACAAACTGACTTTCTTTATCCAAAATGGTGGCTTATAATACTATTTTTTCCTACTATTTTCATAAACTAGCTCCTCAAAATAAAACTGTCTTCTAGTACTTTCAAAAATGTTCCTGTCATTTACCTCCTTTACATCAGCTTCATCAGCTATTTTGTATCGTAGGACGTATTTTTGAACTTTCCCTGGGGCAGGATCCCACCGGACATTCATGCTGCTGTGAGTAACATCCTGAATTGTTAAGCCTCTGGGTCCAGGCAAAGGTACTGTAAAAATAATGACAGTAGTAAGTGAAAATGCTGTTCAGAGCAGAGGTATGGGTCTCTCACAGAAGGAATTAAATTGTTTTAATGCATTTCATTGAAATGGAGGCAATAACTTTCTGGGAAGTTCATTGCTCTGACCATTAGATGAGACAGCTTAAGAGTTCATGGTCCCAGCAATGAGCAAAATAGCTATAGACTGCAGTAGCTTCACTGTAAATTATGAGCACAATGCTTTTAAAAGTAGCAGCACTTCTGGTGACAACAGTCACTTTTAAAGTACAGTTACAGGTTTAATATTTTTTAAGAACATAAGAATAACCATACTGTGTGCATCTAGCCCAGAAACATGCTTCTGCCAATAGGAAATGTTTAAGGAAATTTGTTTAATGAAAAGTTTTAAAAAGGAAGCCACATTTAGATCTTTTTTTTTTTTCTTGCTACAGCATGTTTCCTTTGCATTTTCTATTCTTAATATCTGAATTTGGTTCCTAAGTCAACGCAAGCAAAATTGAGACCTTTTGAAAACACTATAGCCTCAAGACTGTCAAGCCAACTCCCTTCACTATTCAAGGCAAAAAACTCTTTCTTCCTCTTTTAATAGTCGGTCCCTTTTCACTGAAATTGCCTTTCAGATCTTTTGGAAATGTATGAGTGTTAGAAAATGCATAAAACATGGAAAAGATGGTTTTTGGAACAAAACAGAACATATAAAAACTGTTGCATGAAATAAAATGAAAGTTAAATGTTGCTGAAGCAATAACAACAAAGCAAAAATTAAGATGTCCATACATGTCACTTCCTGGGTGGTGAGTGGGTCACTAGTGATATCACCAAACAATACATAAGCTGTTAAAGTGTACTCAGTATTGGGGATGAGATCTACCAGCTGAACCTCATTCACTGATGGTCCAACACGCATCTGCACATGAAAAATAACACACCATGTTTAAAAACTGAAGAAAGCAATGGCAGAAAACCAAGCAATGATTTAACTTCAAGGGAATTTTGTTTGTGAGATTCACAGTGTATTTACAGCTTCCTGACTGATGTAATTGTATACAATATCCCAGTAAGTTCACTGCACTTTGAGAAGTACATGCCAGTCTCTTTTGACTGCTATGATATATCAAGAAAATCTATCAAATTTTCTTAACTTATTTTTGGTAGAGTACAGGAAGTGAAGAAAAATGCTCTTACCTCTTTCTCTGTAGTTGGGACTGTGGCATTCACAGGTTCATATGTTAACAAATAACCAGTAGCTCCATTGAGAGGTTCCCATCTCACTCGCATGGAAGTTGATCCAATGTCATAAACATTCAGGTTTCTAACTGAAGAGATTGGCACTGTCAAATAAAAGATAGATATTAATTTATTTCCTTCTCCTTCTTCAACTTTCATATTTCACATCACAGGTAGTACTACTGAGAATATTGCATATGGGTATTAGGGTACACTATGGGTAACAGGTGATCTGCAAGTGGTGCTTAGTTTAAGAATGAGGTCGTCACATTCTGAACATGCTACAGATTTGCTATGCACAGCTAAAACTATCTTACAAGTCTACATCAGAACACTTGAATATTCTAAAAAGCAACCTTAACCCACATGAATGCTCTAATATAAAACAAAACATGATTGGTTTGGGATCTGTATTTATAAAAGGATTGTTTGTACTCTATTATTTTTTCTATATTTCTCAAATTATTAAATAAACATTAAAAATTACCACAGACTTCATAAAAATCATGTACATACTTTAAGGGTTTACGACAAGTCTAATACAAAACAATCAAAAAAGTGAAATGAACACCTAACATTCAATATAGTTAAAGAGGCAGGAGAGTCATCCTATATTACATTCAGCATAAATGTACCTAAAATCAATCATGTAGACAGCTAACAGCAGAAACATAATGGCTAATTTATGTCTCATAGAAGTGATGTAATTGTGTTGAACAGGCTTTTTTTAATCTTATAAAATTAGAATGAATTTCTAAAGTATTCTGGCTGCTAGTAGTGGAAATTAATTATCTAGTATAAAAATGAATGAGTATAAGTTTGTATATAATCAGATTTCAGGAATTTATAAACTCTGTCTTATAATTCATGCCTGTTGCTCTAGTTGTACAGCCGTGCTTTGTGAGCCTGGAAAGAAGCTGGGACAAACATTTTTTACCACAATGAAGTTTCACTTTGCTTAACTTTTTTAAGTTTTTAAGATCTGCACAATCAGTGCAACACAACAGAATTCAGTCATTCAAATTAAAAAAAATTGTTTTCTCTAAGAAGAAGGCCCATAGTGCTAAAGTTCTCCTGGACAGCTCCCCATTTGCCAAACTGGTTGTTAACAAGTTATTCAAGTTCCACTTCGAACTTACAAGTTGTTTCCCTTCCGATTAGAGGTTCACTGCTTTCATCTTCTACCACAGAAAACACGTTAACAACATATTCTGTTTCAGGTTTCAGATCTTTCAGAACTGTCGTTGTTTCCATCCTACTTACATAAAACTACATAAAAGAGAAGTAATGTTAACTACTGTACAACAAATGCGTTTGTAATTTTGTCTCTAAGGAAAAAATCATTCCTCGTGAAACTCTTCAGAAATCAATGGTATGGAACTAAAAATAAGTATGCACTTAACCCTTTATGTATTTTGTCTGACAGTATACCATTATTTTTGCAAAGCAAGCTGTATTTTTAGGGAAACCTAGGACAGACACTTGTTTTCAATAGAGATGGATATATCTAGAAGCACTCACTGTCCATCTTGCTTTTACACATGGTTTACATTTTTATATTACTCAGCAACATAAAGAAAGTGCCAGAGATATATGTTACTACTTTGGAAAAGTGTTTTAAACATCTAGAATAATCTAGATGGTTACAGCACATGGCATTAGCAACACCTTGCAGAACAAAAATGCCAGCAAGCAGTCAAGCTATAAAGTCTGTGTTCACCGGAATGGCTGCTCCAACCCTAAACAAAGACAAAATCCTGAGGCCATAGTTTATTAAGATTAAATTCTCCATGAGTCAAATCTGAGTTAAGATTTTAAAGCCACATTCAGAGATGGGAAGTTTAGTTAGGTACACAGAGGTGCCTAACTTCATTCCCCAAAATACTATTCTGTCTGGTTGACGAGAGTGATGAGCAATTCAGATTGCTCAGAATTCAAGGGTTGTCAGTTACCAGCTCTCTGTGTAGAGAATAACCACAAGATGAGGTTGACCTTGTGCATTGAACAGTTTGGAGGATATGCTTAGGCACAGATTCAAAGTACCATCATACAACGTTAATCTAAGCACTACCTCACAATCTGTATCGCCCACTGCCTTTTTTTCTATTAATAAGAAACTGTACTAAAAGGAGAGTGAGCCTACTCATGAGTATGCGCAGAAAATTTCTACTACAGACTTATTTAAACTAATGTTTAACAATGGAATATGAACAGAAAGAAATCACTAGAAATACCAGTCAAATGTTTTTAAGAAATACATTTTACTCCAGGATTTATTATTTTAAAGCAACCAAAAAGTCATCTTTAAGCTCCTACTTTTTGTAATTTGTGTATCATTTACCAAGGCATGATATTCTTGACCTTGGGAGCCTTTTGTCATTTACTGTTATACAATACACAGCAGACACTTCAGAATGACATTACTGTGATGTGGAAGTCCAAGTTTATTATGGATAATGTCAGAGATGAGCATACAGTACTAACCTGTTGCGGGCTACCTCCAGAGGTAGGGTAATATTCAACTCGGTATCTATCAACACTCTCAGGAGGTGGACTCCATCTCAGTCTGAAAGAACGAGGTGTCACTTCTGAAATAACTAGGTTAGAGGGAGGTGGTAAATCACCTACAAGTGGAAGCAAATTTAAAAAAATATTAATTTATTTTATATCATCAGGAATAAAAACATGAGACAAAAAAATGGCTTAGGAAGAAAAAAAAAATCAATACTTTAGGTACTTGCTTAAGTTTCTGTTTCCTCAGGAATTCTTAAAACAGTGTGAAGAGAAAGCTCACCATCACACTCTCAAGTCCAAACAAGCTCCCTATCATTCCTATTCCACCTTCAACACCAGTGTTTCACTGGAGAACTATCAGCTAACATTATTGCTTTTCCATGATTGTCTTTGCTTTTGGGTTGTCGGACATTAAGACTTTAAAAGAGCAAGGCTGCTGAAATTTTCCTTATTGGATGAGTGTCATCAAAGAACCTGCCACAATGAGCAAAAAGGTGACACACTGAGCAACATATTTCCTGACTGGGAAAAAAGAAGGCCCTTCCAGCCATGTCATACTGTGTTAGGTATTACACAGTCACTGTTGAAAGGAAAGGAAGAACCCCTGCAGGGTAGTCCAGGTGGTCTGCACAACTTCCTCACACAATCAGCTGAAAAAACAGCCCAGGCCTACACAGTGTTCCCAATAAGTAAGAAAAAGGAATTAGCAGAGCAAACACGTAACTGGAAAAAGGATGAGTTAGACTGAAAATGTGATGTACCTGGACCTTTCACACTGTTACACAGATTCGTGGTTACATCATCAACAATGCTAGCCAGGAAGGAGAAATCAGCAACATTGTAAGCATGGATGTCATCTGGATCTGTTGCAATCTGCTTCAATTCATTTTCATCTGCATTTTTAATACCTTACAGAGAAGACGTGAAAACAAAACTTGTTAGAAATTATGGCCATGAAACATAATGCCATTAGCTTAAGTCCCTAAACACATTCTTTGAATAACCTTTTAGGTACTTATGTATGTGGCCACATCTCTGCACATTTAGAAGACAGGCAGGAGGGGACTGGCACAGGCCACCTCTTCATATAATACTTACCAATTGCATAAAGTTCCACTCCCTCATCTCTGAGTCTTCTTGAAGGAGTAACTACATCATCTTGTGATTTGCCATCAGTGATGAGAACACCAATTTTGCGAGCTCTGGGCCTTAAGCCTGCATCTTGTTTGAAGTTGTTTTTTAGGATGAAATCCAAGGCCATTCCTAGCATGTTACAAAGAAGGTAACCATCACTATAAACTATTCCCATACAGTAGGCATGGTAATGGAGAGTATTTCATCCTAGTGATTTCAGTCTGACAAAATCATTCCACAATTTACTTCCCTCTAGAAGCACTCAGAATCTAGTTGCAGCCCATCATCTAGACTTATCAGCAACTGATAGTATTTCAGCCCATTCAAAGTCTTTAATCTCTTACCTTTTATCTATCATCCTCCTATTGGTCTCCTCTAGCCTCCCTTCTGGGTCCTCACCTCATCTTCATCCCAACTCTGACATGGAACCGCCTTTTCTTCTTCTCATATGCCCAACAGCAACCCGAGCTCTTCATCACCCAAGCTCTCCTCCACCACTTTTCTCCAGATTCCCACTGGGTTTGTATCTCTACATGCTACTCCTGTTTTCTTCCAAACATACTGTACTGAATTGTCAGGCCCTTTCATCATCGACAAATTTGAGCTTACTGAAAAATACCGGGGTCAGTTACTAAAATTATTTTTATTGGAGCTTAAGGAAAATCCTGGCAGTGTGCCATACCTGTTAGAGTATTGCCTCCTTTGTACGGTAAGTTGGCTACAGCCTCTAACAAAGCCTGTTTGGTTCGGTAAGCATTGAGATTCCATTCTGTCCTGGGATCCCCACTATACTGTGCAAGACCTGGGAAAAAAGCCATCATTATTCAGTTATTACGTGGTTGTGTAGCAGTTATGCCTCATTCTTCCTCCAACATATGAGGACTTACCAATCTGTACTTTGTCAGGACCAATATCAAAAACTTCAACAATACGGGTAATGAAGTTCCTGACAGTTTTAAAATTTGGCCGCCCGATACTCCATGAGCCATCCACCAGCAGCACAATATCAGCTTCTGCTCTGGTTCTACATTCTAAACCTGCTGTGTCAATCAGAAAAATATTACCTTAGCGTGATAGCTTTCAACCAGAAAAATATAGCCTTAGCATGATAGCTTTCTTTCCCCATCCTTTTATATGACATATGTCATGAGTTAGCTTCCAAAATAGCTCTAGTTTTATTCACTGGCACTCTGTCAAGTATGACCTCTTTGTGAACATTATTCACACTAGTCACTGATTCCATGGCAAAAGTTGTATAAATTTCTTCATGTATGTTTCCTTTTATAAATAAGCCTTCATGAGTATCAAGGCCAGTGCTCTTCTCCATTGTCATGACATTATCTGTTTTGGTCTTTAAGGATGGTTGGTAATTTGATTTCAGAAGTTTTGTAGAAGACTACTAAGGTAACCACTGACATGGCGGTGAGCATTATTCAATTATCCAGATTTACAGTACTTTAGTCTGTCATGGTTGGCTAAGCTAATGCTTAATTTTCAACTAAGTAATGGTTAAATTAACAGCATCTATTACAACTACATTCAAATAAATAGCATTTCTGAATTTTCAGGGGAAAAAGGTATAATAATACAGGTGGTATAGAAGTTTGCACATCCAGGAAAGAAAGAACACAATTTAAAGAAGATACATAAACATAAACACAAGTCAAGAGACAGAGAGGGGACAAGAACAAACATTTATATAAAGCTGCAATGTTCTGAAAAGGTAGGAAGTTATTTCAGATATCTTCATTTTACAAAATACAGATTAAAGTACGCATCATATTTTTTTCATCACAGGGAAAATCACGAAATATTTATACAAAACAGACAGACACAATGATTTTATCCGCAGCCATTTAAAAAAAATAAAAATAATCCTTGCTCTCTCTCTTTTCCTGTAGATTGTGTTACCAGCTGCGAATTTTCTGGCTTCCTGCCATCAGAGCTTCTGGTCTTTATATGGAAGAAATCCCATTGAGAAAAATCAGCCACACTCATCACAGTTGAAAGATATTGTGATTTCATATATGTTCCACATAATTGATCCAATACTGTAGATTCATGAATATAACTATTCCATGTACCTGGGAGTTAAAAGCATGATCCTCTTCTGCATAGAAAATATAGATCTAGTCTTTAGTCAGGACAATAAAATCAGTTGGGAGTAGGGTTTAAGTAAAACCATGTTAGTTCAAAAAATTGCATGCAAAACTTTAATATGGAAGTTGAAGTTAGCTTCATGTACATTATAAAAGTTGAACTATTTTGACTTTTATTTTTCTTCCAACTACCATAGTTTCCCACATGGAACATTCTAGCAAAGACACCAGACTTAGGGTGATTGTTTTTTCCCCTTATTAATAAATTATGTGCTATTACATTTACAGTCCCGGATATAAAATTCATTTTTCACATTAACCATGACTCAAATCCATGCATTAGTAAAACTAATTAGCTTAAAGAATATAATACTGAAGGCAGAAATGACAGATGCCGTAATAAAAAATAACAAACCACTCCTGGTGCAGTTATTTTTCTGCCAGACTTATTACAGCTTTACTCTAATGTCACTGATGGCCTGTTACATAGTTTTTTTCAGTTTTACCCTCTTGTATTAGATAGAGTGGGACAGCAATTAGTTAAGAAGCTTCTAAAAATGTTGTCAATAAGGTTATACAAGGCGAATATTTTTCACGTAGCCCAGTGTTGAAACAAGGTATCAAAGAGGTTAAGCAAAAAGAATATAGAGTCAACTATTCAGAAACATTTTTCTTTATTTAACTCTGAAAGGCCTTTGCAGTTAGGTTCTTTCTCCTCACCAAATTCTCTCTGATAGTTATGCAAGCCTTGAAATGGCAGAGGAGAAAAGTCTTTACTTCTACATGTATATTTGGCTATTAAGAAGTAAAGATGTGCTTCTTTATGCTTTCCATGAAAGAGAACTGAGCCCTGAAACTCTCTTCATCCAGTATTAATTCAGAGTATGGTGGGCACAAGGCACAAATGTTACCATTCAGAGGCCCATTAACCATACCAAGGGAACTGCTATCATAACATTCGTAGAAACTTTCACAGGGAGATTTAGCTACACAGGGAGAAACTCTCAGATACTGGAGAGCATTTACCAATTGCATTTCTGAATTAAGGTTCCTCCTTCCACAGTTAAAAAAAAAAAAAAAAAAGACTAAAAAATGGTTATGCTGCTTACCAACTTAAATAATACACAATTACACTGGGACATTACCAACTATCAGATCTTTGTTCATTATACCATCTTAGTCTTAAAAGGAAAATTCACCATATAAGGACAAGTAAAGGGCTAAAGATCTGCTTAAAATTCCTTGTTCTACTCCTGCGAACACCCCTGTAGATGAGCCATGATCTCTATTCAAGAATTTGACCTTATGTGATTTAACACAGATGTGGATGGTTTCAAAATGCAATGCAGATGGCTTTGAGTAATCAGTAAAACATGGGTTGCCTCAGTTATCATCTTTGTAAGATCATCTAAAGGGTGCAGAGGACTAGAATCATGAAGTGGGGCATACCTCGTGGTCATTTCAGACCAGAGGTTATGTCATCAGGGTAGGGAGTATACTGAATCCTGTAAATAAATATTTATGTGCATTAGAAAAACGGTAAGGAAATGCTGCTAAACTTTTGGTCTTTTTTTATCCATAAGCCAGGGCTGCCTTTTCTGCAATTCAGTTATATTTACCTCTAGACAAAAAAGGTTCGGAAGTAGTGTCTGAAAGGGTGGTCATCTCTTGTCCAACCAGGGGGTTGCTCTCTCCTCCTTCAAACATTCCAAAAACATTTACCTTGTAGGTAGTTCCTGCCCTGCAATAGTCAAACAAATGTACTGTAACTAAAGTCATTTGGCTAACTAAATGTCAACATTTCACTTAAGAAATCCTCACAGAAAAAAAATCCCCCATGGAAAAGGTGCGAAAACATGAAGCTCAAAGTCTAGCTCTTCCAAAAGACAATGAAGTTTTGACAATTTAAAAGCTGATTCTAGATTCTATACTTAAATGCATAGCCTTCTTCATTCAAATAATTTATGACTAATAAAGACTAATGTAATTAATTAATGATCCATTTTTAATATATTTAGTATATTTACATAACAGATTTTGACATGGTCTGAAGGCTACTTTATAAATCCAGGCCTCTGAGAAAATAAATCAAGAACTAAACTAGGCTTTTATAACATGAGTTAAGGAACTTCTGTGAGGAAACTTTAGAAATCCCAATTTTCTCCAGTGTCCTATTAGCTTTCTTATATGCGAAATGCAGAACACAGCCTCTGCCCACATCTTTGCCTCCTTCAGTTCCTGTGAGGACACCACAACTGATGTCAATAGTCTCAGAAAGAGCACTACCAGGTGCCTTTCAGAGATTGCATAATAAGATCCTCATAGCCTACTGACAAAATTACTTCCTTACTTACAGTAGATTTTGCCAGGCATTTCCATCCCAGATCATGATTAAACAAAACCCTAAGCTAAAGTTATTAAAAAAATACAAACCAAACACATGAATTCTCATCCATACCTAAGCTCCTCCAATACCACTGTGCTGTCATATGGCCCCACTATTAATTCTCCAAGACTCCCATCATCCTCCGTAGGGTGAAAAGTTACTTTGTACCCCTTCACTCGCCCTGGGGCTGGCTCCCAGGTTACTCGGAAGCTGGACATTGTTGAATCCGAAGTTCTCAGATTTCTAGGTGGCTTAAAGGGAGAGGCTGCAAGGATGGAAAAAAAGGGTTTTAAATCAGGTCTGGTTATGGAAAAAAGTCAACAAATATGCTTTTATGTAAAAAATCTATATGCAAATCCAGTATTAATAGCATCCCTAAACTCTTTATGCCTTTCCTTTGACATAAAGACAAGTATCAAGAGGTGAAAGGTGGGATTCACTTCACCTAATTTAGCTATCTAACCAATAGGTATGTGGACTAAGTTTGTTATCAAGGCTCCCTCCATAGTCAACTGACTGAGGGATAGATAGCAATTCATCTCACCTATCTTAAACAACACAATAAAATCTTGCAATAAAATGTTGACAATAGGTGGACTAACCACCATCAGTCTTTCTCTCTACTACTTACAGAGAAAAACTAGATGAGCAGCTTAGACTAGCCCTCTGTCTTTTAAATGGCAGCAAGAAGGTGAGCCATATAGACCAAAAGAGAGAAATGGAAGCAGCTTCCTTTTAAAACAACACTGGAAAAATCAGAATTTACTGCAAGTAAAAGTCACACCCAGCCAGTACTCAGTCACCAATATCACTGCTCAAGCTGCTTCTTCAGAGCTCTGAGTCCCACAGGTCAGAGCATGGAGAGTGTGGAAGCAAGGATACTTTTGGAGAAAAGGTCCTGCCAACAGTCCTCTCCCTTTACATGCCCAGGGCCTGGGAGCTTAAGCAACTTCACCAACCACAGATGTGTCAGTACATCAAAAAATAATTCTTCAGAGGAGTGCCAGCCAAACAGTTTGAGGATTTTAGGTCAAGAGCAACTTCCTCTGAAGACTAATGGCCACCCAGTGCAGGTTAGTACTCAGAAACAGCGTTTCTGATATGGTGACCAAATAAGACAAATCTATATAACAGGACGGTAGGTAACTATTTAATCAATATCCAGGACCAAAAGGCAAATTTTGAAACAACTGACAACACTTGATTAAGTAGTCTGTTGACATACTGTCTTCCTCATAAAACATCTGTTTAAACTTCTGATGACAGTGTTTCCAAACAAGTCCAGTATTTTCAACCAGATTTTACAACGTATTTACACCCTCAATATCAACAGCAAAAAGCTGCACTCAGGCTATGCCACAGTGAAGTTTCCAACAAATTCTCTTCTCAACCTTTAACATTTTCTTCAATTTGCCTGTTAATACATGATCTTGGCAGACTCCACCATTCTTTTCTATGTATTGTGATTATTAGTTTTAAGCACAAAACTTTAATTATTAAATCCTGTACAAGCATGTGATACATACCTGTTGTTCCTTCTGCTTTTCTTGATTTTCCTTGTCCAAAATCATAAAATGGAACAACACTGAGGTCATATGTAGTTCGCGGCTTAAGTCGCTTTAACACTATGCTTGTAGCAGGAGCATTTACTTTTCCAAACATCTGCCTTCCTCCACTACGTGGTCGGTAGTACACACGGTAATACAAGACTTTCCCAGGTGAAGGTTCCCATGTAACTCTCATTGTATTTTCTGTCTCGTTGTCTACTGTCACAGTCCTGGCATTTGGTGACACTTTTCAGTGTAAAAATACGGATAAATGTTTACTTTGTCACATAAAGATATGTTCAAATGCATGCCTACAAAATTCACTCTGCTATATTAAAAAAAAATTACAGTATCTGATTATGTGGACACAAGGGAATCTCACAGACCATTGTTAAATTATTTTGTAATTTTAATGGACTAAACAAAAATGAGTATGCTTTCCACTGCAAAGAAAAAGAGAGAAGTATAAACTGCATGATGACACTGGGAATTTTATTTAGTCATGCTTTTCAGTAAACTGTTAAGTAATGGATTCAGTACTCTCAAATGAAAGTGATAAATTGCAAAGGCTTTTTTTATTTTTTTTTATGTACACAATGTCCTATAGAGTCAAGATTTTCAAAGTTTCAGGCTTACCAATCTGATAAGGTATTGGTGAATACCTAAACTGCTGGGTGTTGGCCTCCATACAAACTATCCTGCAAATAGTGGTGAGTGACTTTTGAAATGCTTAGAAAATCACTCGCCACTATTTGCAGGATAGTATATGTGCTGAAATAAGCACAGGGACTAATAAAGTATTTTCTCTACAAATTGCAGCACTCGGCTTCTAAGAGGTATTTTCCAGACTGCACAAATGTTACAAATGATCTGAAGTGAACTGAAAGGTATGTAATGCTGGCTGTCAGCCGGAATAAACCATCTAGATTTTCGCAAAACAGAACTTCCTTGGCATGCCAGAATCGGTCAGTATTTCATCACACAGTAAGGTAGGGTTTGCAGGCTACAGCATCTTCTCCTGGTCCTAGGAACTGAGAATTTCTAATTGTGTTTGCAACAGAAAATATTACTTAGCCTCAGGTCTGAATCTGTTGATAGACCTGACAGCAAGTTCCCTCTGGCAGCACACTGAGAGAAGCAACAACTGATATGGTTAAGCTGCCTACTTAACCTGGTAAAGATTGGAGAGCTAATGATGCTGTTCTTGAAGAAAGACAGAAGATGTGGGACAGCAGTCTGCTTTGACTCTGGGGAGTCAGCTCTCACCAATGGCAGCAATCATTGCTCTTGCAAGACCTTAAGAGCAACTATACTAGGTCAAGGACAAAGGTTAATGTAGTTCCCCAGCCTGTCTCTGACAGTAGTCAAAACAGATGCTTAGGAAAGAGCACAAGAACGTGTAAACATACATCACGCTTGCCCAGAGCACTCCCTCAGGCTTCATCTTCACATGGCCCCTTTAGGCAAACAAGAGAAACATCAAGGCAGATCCCAGGCATCTCTTCATTCATCCTGTCTCCTCTGTTTGCCAGTTGTTGCTATACAGCAACAAGCTACCCCGGCCTCTCAGTGTTTTTTACTTTGCCTACACTGCAGAAGAGACTTGAGCCTGCTTTAACTAATAGTACATAATGTTTATCAAATAAGAAAAAAAAAAAAAGAGTCTGAGGAAAGGTAAATAACAAACATCAAAATCATCCACTGAGCCTCAGTTTGAGGACCGTGAAGACTGGTAAGGGCAATAGCTTTGAAAGGAAATTCATTGATTCCGTGGGAATTTACACCACCTTTCCTCCTTACTCTATCCATAACATTTCTTCCATCTGATTTACAGCAGTCACATGAAACCTATGAAAGGCTGGCTTCAGAGTAATTTGCCAGACAAAATCACATCTTAAATGGGAAGTAATTCTTGCTGAATTGAAAACCTACATGACATAGAAGAGACTTTCCTGGTTTTTAATGTTCAAACAAAAAGCCAGAATTAACTGACCTGAGGTGGCATTTTGGTTTGGGGGCACTTTCCAGGGAAAAAAAAAAAAAAAAAAAAAGGTGAAGAAAAGTAAGGTCCATTTTCTTTTAAATATGATAATTTCATCAAGAACAGAATATTACAAATGATGGTAATACACTACACTCACCATCAGTAAAAGCCTCTCCTTCCACTGGGTCTCCTTCTCCACTGCTGTAGGTTGCATATACTGAAATCCTGTATTTAGTCTCTGGCTCCAAGCCTTCTAGCACAGCATCCACGGTATTTCCAGGGACTCTCTTCTCTCCCATTGTATCATCATATAGTGATTTCCATACTATCCTATAATCATTAACTGCTCCTGGAGCTGGTGTCCATGATAACCCAACTGTAGTGTCAGTTATGTCTGTGGTAACCAAATTACGTGGCGAACCACGTTCTGCAAGGAAGAAAACAGCAAATTGTCTCTAAAATACAAATAGCCAAAGTTAACAAATTACAAATGGAAAAGTAAAATGATCATAAGAGCAAAATCAAACTTTTTCTACCAATATTAGTTTCAGTAACACACATTTGTAGTTCCAAGAGAAAATTGAAGGATTTTTCAACAAAATGCTTAAAGCTAACTTTAGACTATGAACAATCCTATTCCTTACCATGCAAGATACTTAGCAGTTATGGTTTAGAATATGCAAAATAAAGACATTAATCAAAGACTTGGGATGAAGCCAGTGCTTAAATGTGCTGCAGCTCATTTAGGTAGGTTTTAACTCTTAAGTAAATAATTTTATTTCATTCATTCATCTTCACCTTCACGTGTGTAACTTTTTTTCTGGGGAGTAAATAGAGGAGACTTTTATCTGAGATAAATAGTCCTTTCTCAAGACAGGTTCTCCTCCCCCTCTACTCTGCCCTGGTGAGGCCACATCTGGAATATTGTGTCCAGTTCTGGGCCCCACAGTTCAAGAAGGACAGGGAACTGCTTGATTGTCCAGTGCAGAGCCACGAAGATGATTAAGGGAGTGGAGCATCTCCCTTATGAGGAAAGGCTGAGGGAGCTGGGGCTCTTTAGCTTGGAGAAGAGGAGACTGAGGGGAGACCTCATTAATGTCTACAAATATGTTAAGGGCAAATGTCATGAAGATGGAGCTAGGCTCTTCTCAGTGATGCCCAATGGTAGGACAAGGGGCAATGGGTGTGAGCTGGAACACAGGAGGTTCCACTTAAACTTGAGAAAAAACTTCTTTACGGTGAGGGTGACAGAGCACTGGAACAGGCTGCCCAGGGAGGTTGTGGAGTCTCCTTCTCTGGAGACATTCAAGACCCGCCTGGACGCCTTTCTATGTGATCTCATTTAGGTTCCTGCTTTGGCAGGGGGATTGGACTGGATGATCTTTTGAGATCCCTTCCAATCCCTAATATTCTGTGATTCTGTGATTCTCCGACAATCTTGTCTTCTTACTTAATAGTACCATTCTTATCTCACAGAGTACTGCTCACCAGATCAGCTATTTCATTTTATGTTTACAACTAATATGCAGTGTGTTTACTTCATGTTGCAGTTACAGTAGAAAACAGTCTCCATCTTTCCACTCATAAGACTTGTACCTCTTTCCTCTCTGTAGTTTGTTCCAGCCAGCATGGAATGAAGGAAACAGCTCGTTAGTCTGTGAAATCCAGTTGTCAGCTGGATGCGTGAGTTTCACCTAACACACCAAAGTCATTTTAGTGCTTCAAAATGGAGCTCATTGGTCTGAAGTGGTGCAGTGAAAGGAGCGCCTCTGTTTAATGTTTAACATACATTTAGAACACGCGTTCAATTTTCCTATTGCAGTGGCTGGCTTTTGATGGCAGGAAAGAGCGCTGACTTGTGGGATTAGTGCAATGGCCTCACTGTAGTAAAGTCTGCAAAAGGGATCTACAAAACCAGATCCACATACACACAGAAGCGCTTGGTTCTTTGGTGTGCATTCTCTGTGGCCTACAGGACATTCCCAAGAGACTGCTTAGCAAGAGGATTTAAACACTTGAGGTGGCCTCATGGCATCAGAGTTAAGTTTTACCTGCACTGATAAAAATATATCCCTATATTACACCACAGCAACCACAGGACCAGAGTCAACAGACACAGAGAAATTCAGTACCTACCTCATTTCCACCGCTTAGGCTCATTGCAAGAACAGACCTCACTGTTTTCAGAAGCCTGAAGCAGTTTCAGCCCAAGACTGAGCAACACATTGCTCAAAGTCATATACTGTGTTTTCACTTTTCATATTAACTTTTCACTTCTACCACAAATCTGCAACATCTTCATACATAATCCCACAGGAGCAAACAGAACCACCCATAGAAAGACTTCCTTTCAGAAATATCCCATTGCCAGCACAACTTCATTAAAAATGAGCCAATGAATCCCACTTAGCTTAATGATGAATGGAAATTAATACCAACCTATCTGAAAAC
Source organism: Antrostomus carolinensis (assembly GCF_000700745.2). Lineage (NCBI taxonomy): Eukaryota > Metazoa > Chordata > Aves > Caprimulgiformes > Caprimulgidae > Antrostomus > Antrostomus carolinensis. The sequence goes on along the minus strand of NW_010300014.1, from coordinate 3,812 downwards.
AATGTTTACAGTATAATAAAGATTCATCAGCCACACAGATTACAGATTCTGAGGGTACTACTGCAATCATGAAATTGACTCTCAAATATAGCTAATAGAGCATGTAATAGAATTCCTTTATGTTGTGGGCTTTTCCTGATTTTAATTCACAGTCTTGGGACATCTCATCGCATCCTTCCAGAGGCAATTCTTTTTCCAACCTAACTGCACCAGTTCTTACAGTTTTACTCTTCAAATCAATTTTTAGCCTCACAATACAAATCACCACAATTTATGGCATCTTCTCTTCAAAAATAGTTAAGATACAGAGGTTTTAGTAAAGTTCACTTCTTTATCACTTCACAGCAATAGCAGTTGCATATAGCAAAAAAAGGTACAGTGAAAAAGCCTGATTCAGCTCATGCTTCATGCAGTCTCACAGAATTCAGTGACTACATTAAATGAAAGCCAGGGCAGATTTTAAACTCCAAAGACCAATTTTCCTGGAAGCCTGAAAAAAAGATCTGCATTCAAAAGTAAATTACACCAATTTTTCTGTCTGCTCTTAAGCCGCTACCCCCAAATCTTGGCTTTTTCATATAATAAAAAAAAAATATTAAGGCAATCCAAATGGAAAAAAATATGGAAAACCTAACTTGATAGAATGCACAGATGTCTCACAATAAAAACCTTTCTTTCCATATTTTAATGTAATATAAATATACAAGTCACTTTATTTTGGCTACTTTAAAACATGGCTCTGCCACAACATGATTTCAGTATTAAAGTATCTGCTACCACAGCACAATTTTTTGTGAGTCTACTCTTGGACGCTCCAGTTAATGATATATGTTGGAAACACCACAAAAATAACTGCATATTTAAAACTGGTTTTGATTAAGTCATTATTAAGGTCATTAAAAAACAGAGGAAAATAATTTGTTTGGAATGGACTGTAATGAACATCAGTTATTGTAATATGTTGGTTCTGAAAGAAAAATCCTTTGGAACTAAATGTATTTTTTATAAGGCAAGGTAAGAGAGGAAAAAGGGACTGGGATTCCTACCAAACCACTAGAACTAAATGGAAAATTTTTACTTCAAATAGTTGGAAACTGCTGACAAGACAAGTTACCTACAAAAGGAAATTAGACTTTTTATATGTTACACTGCAACCGAGAATATTTCTTTAACATAACACACTTACTTGATTTGCACCTCATGTGTGAGGTGGAAGTTCACTGACAGCTTTTTTCTGCTTCACTCAATCTCCCACGAGTTTTTTTGTATTGAGGAGCAGCTGTGTTTAAGATGCAGTCCAACTGTAAGTCTTAAATTAGTAGGATTCCATCAAGTATTATCTAAGCTGCTGCACTCAAAGGCAAGAAACACATTTATGCTCCACAGTAATACTGGTATAATGTAGTGACTAATAAACACATAATTAGACATTTGAGAGATTTTTCCCTTGAATTAAAACAAAATACCTAGTTACCTTGCTTACCTAAGCAGTCATTCTGTTCTTTGGTCCACATGTTTAGAAATGTTTGTTGTATAATTGCTTCTTGCCTGCTTGTTTAAACAGGATGGATAAGGAGCATGGAAAGACAATCCACATTGTAAGAAAGAAAAGTGCTGGCTGGGTGGCTTGCAAGAGGTTGACAGTCAAAAGACTCCTATTTTTTCCTGAGTTGAAAGGGATGTTAGAGTATGTACGTCACTTCATACAGCCCCCAAGTCATCAGCAAATGAGGAAACAGTTGGTTTTTGAAAATTATTCCCTAACAGGCATTAGGTCCTATGATGCTCTGGAGTACCAAACCAGCTGATGTAAGCACAGCTGTAGGGCATGGTGAGTACATACACAGTAAAACAAAGAGCACTGACAGGTCAAACCCCTGCCTAGGCGAATAAGCCAGTTGCCAGTTTCAGGCTATCCAATTCTCTTCAGCAGCCTTTAGCTCAGATCTGCAGTCTGTCTACAGTCCCTTGCACATCTCTACCATCACTCAGTGCAGACACACTCTCAAAAATTAACTTGGTAACTTTCAGTCAGGTGCTTTTAAACCCAGTTCTGGGCTTCTACAATGTCCAGTTTCTATATTAAGTTTTTCCACTGTAGTATGCCAGGGACACAATATAATTTTAAACTAGTTTGCCTGCGTCCACTTGGCTCACTTCCCATAGCTCTCCAGCAATCACTGTTGCCACTGAACACAAGACAGTGAATCAGCTAAAATTAAAATGTTGACATTCATAAAAATCAAATGGCCTTATTCAAACAGTCTTTCCCCTCAGAAACATTCACACAAAAACAGCTGATTTCAGTGGGAGTTGTACTTGCAGTTTGGGTCCAAGGTGTAAACAATTTTCTGCATGTGCTCTTAAAACCAGCTTTCAAAAATCAACCTGCAGCAGTAAATTTCATGCAGAGCCATGTTTCATTTAAGTTAAACATAGGACTGATCTAGGCCAGCATCCTAAAAGTTCAGAATCAACTGAATAAATGAGCCATCTCTTGCAGATGCATATACCAAAAGTTTATGAGTTCTCCCTTGTTTACAATGGGATACATCAGGATTATCCTATTAAGTCAGCAGGCTAGGTCACCACAGACAAGGATCCAAGCGCGCACATCAGATGAGACGGCAGCAGAATCACCTTAAGGTTTTACTCTAACGGTCCAACTTTCCTCAGCACTGGAAGAGGAAGTTACTTTGGTTGGCTAATATCCTTCTTTACGAGCCACAAAGTAGCTGATTATTCCTGAAATACCAGCCCTCAGACACAGAGAGAGGGGAGAGGAGAGTCAAGGACTTGCTACACTAAGGGAATGCTCACTTGACCCTATTAGAGCAGGCTTCTTGCTCTTCTGCTACTGGGAATGCAGAAAGATGAGTAGATGCAAACCAGGAGAGTTCTGACCCAAAACAGAGGCACTCATACTCAGTCCCTTTAACATTTTACCTGTCTTTTTCCAACAGTTAATCAGTTAACACTACTCTCAACTGTCTAGAAATATCTTTTTATTATTATTCAACCTCCCCCTGTGTTATTTTTTTTCTGATATATATTTCAAGTCCTATATAAAACTAAGATAATTTTCCACAGATTATCAAAAATAAATTTCAAATGTCAGGCTCAAAACTCGTGGAATGCATAATTTTAAAAATGCATTAAACAGCATTAAATCTCCTGAGGACACTAAGTCCTTGTTTCTGTCAGGATGGAAGCAGCACTATGCAGTCTGAACATTACGTAAAGTGCCTGTGATATGCTAAAAACCTCATTGTAAGAAAATGTCACTTGAATCTGTACTATTCTGCCTGTAGGAGGTCATTCATTTCTAAAGCATTCTTATGTTACTACAGAAATAGAGAAAAAACCCCAACATTGCTTTACCAAAGAACTACTATCCATTTTCTGACCAAAAAAAAGAGCCACCTCTCAAAATCCCCAAACCTAAGCTCTAAGAAATGTATGCAACATAAAATAACTTAACACTGAAAAGTGACTCAGTCATGGCAATTTTTTAATAAATTGCTTTAGTACAGTCTAATTCTCACAGCACAAATAGCTACCCATTAAACAGGATGTCAGAACTGGGTCTTGTATCACTGAAACATAACATTCTCTTTTTAAAGGGGAAGAGATTATGACCTAATTATCTATCAAATTTATATCCTAAATATAATACATTACACCTCTTGTTTATTCTAAAATGTACAAAGGTAAGAAATAAAATGTGTTGATATCTCTGCTAATGTAGACTAGTAATCTCATTTATTTCAAACTCAGCATTAGTCGGCAATGTGCGCTTGCAGCCCAGAAGG
>NW_010300013.1:2983-26680 GCF_000700745.2 Antrostomus carolinensis | reverse complement strand
CCAGTTCCTGAAGGGGCCTACAAGGAAGCTGAAGAGAAACTTTTCATAAGGACAGTTAATGACAGAACAAGGGGAAATGGCTTTAAACTGGCAGAGGGTAGGTTTAGATTAGATATTAGGAAGAAATTCTTCACTGTGAGGGTGGTCAGATACTGTAACAGGTTGCCCAGAGAAGTTGTGTATGCCTCCTCCCTTGAAGTGTTTAAGGCCAGGTTGGATGAGGCTTTGAGCAACCTGATCTAGTGGAAGGTGTCCCTGCTTTTGGCAGGGGGGTTGGAACTAGATGATCTTTAAGGTCCCTTCCAACACAAAGCATTCTATGATTCTATGATTTTATGAATCTCACATCTGTGTGTAGGAAGATCATTGAACAGATCCTCCAAGAAGCTATGAAGGAGGTGAGGCACATAGAGGACAGGGTGAGACACATTTGAATGTGCTTCACCAAGGGCAAGTTCTGCCTGACCAACCTAGTGACCTTCTATGATAGAGTGACTACACCAGTGGGAAAGAAATGAGCTACAGATATTGTCTATCTGGACTTCTGTAAGGCCTTTGACACAGTCCCCCACCATATCTTTCTCTCAAAATTGGAAAGATATGGATTGGATGGATGGACCATTTGGTGGATGAGGAATTGTTTGGATGGTCACATCCAATGGCTTAATGTCCAGTGTCCAGATGGAGTTCAGTGACAAGTGGCGTCCCTCAAGTGTCTGTACTGCGACCACTACTATTTAGTATCTTCATCAATTACATAGACAGTGGAATTGAATGCTCCCTCAGTAAGTTTGCAGATGATACCAAGCTGAGTAGTGTGGCTGACATTCCTGAAGGACAGGATATCATTCAGATGGAACTGGACAAGCTCAAGAAGTGGGCCCATGTGAACATCATGAGGTTCAACAAGGCCAAGTACAAGGTCCTGCACCTCGGTTGGGGCAATCCCTAGTATCACTACAGGCTGGAGGATGTATGGATTGAGAACCACACTTCCAAGAAGGACTTGGAGATACCAGTGGATGAAAAGTTGGACAAGAGTTGTCAATGTGAGCTTACAACCTAGTAACTCCACTCTGATGAAACCCCATCTGGAGTACTACATCCAGCTCTGAAAGCCTCAGCACTGGAAAGACATGGACCTGCTGGAGCAGGTTAAAATGAAGGTTACAAAAACAATGAGAGGATAGAGCACCTCTCCTATGAGAACAGGCTGAGATAGGTGGGATTGTTCAGTCTGGACAAGGGAAAGCTCTGGGAAGCCCTTATTTCAGCCTTTCAGTACTTAAAGAGGGCCTGTAAGAAAGATGGGAACAAACTTTTTAGTAGGGCCTGCTGCAATGAGGCGAGGGGTAATGGTTTTAAACTAAAAGAGGGCAGATTCAGACTAGATACAAGGAAGAAATTTTTTACAATGAGGGTAGTGAAACACTGGAACAAGTTGTCCAGAGAGGCAGTGGAAGCCCCATCTCCGGAAACATTCAAGGTCAGGTTGGACGGGGCTCTGAGCAACCTGATCTGGTTGAAAATGTCCCTGCTCATTGCAGGTGGGGTTTGACTAGATGACCTTTAATGGTCCCTTCTAACCCAAACTATTCTATGATAGCAGCTCCTTTACCTTTCAAATGGTTTAGTGTACACAGTTTGTACTTCTATTATGAATCTCCCCTCCCATCATTATGCATCTTATAACATGCCAGTCTTATAACTGCAAAGAGAAATGCAAAACCCACCTACAAAATAACTTATATCTGCATGGATTGCACAATGAGTTGTAGGTCTCAAAATTTAGACAAATGGTCAAAATATAATTCTGCAGGCTCTCTATATAAGTGTGTATGGTCTGCTGAGGGAAGGCAAGACCACTCAGCTACATGCACCCAGCAAGCTGGCAAACTTGGCATGGCCAGAGAGCATATGGGATCTTTCACCAAGCACTGTGCCGAGTGTTCATAGGCAATCTGCAGGCAGTCTACAGGCTCTCACTAAACATCTTTTGGGACTAAATCCAGAGGTTACGCTTAAAAAGAGGCGTAGACATAGCATCCATTTACTAATAAAGTCTTTCCATTTAACCTATGTAGTCTGGCTTGGAAATGACTTTGGATTTGGGTATTTCTTGATTGAGTCAGTGGTAGGACTTTGATAAGCTACCTCTTTATGGCTAGTTGGACATCCTGATACTAAATTACACATGTCCATGCACTCCTTAACCATGAGAATCTCCTGCTTCAAGAAAATTAGAATGAGCTACCTGATGCTGCCATTGGATTATTCTGAGTACACATAATCGTTCCAAACTGCAGTACAACAAGTCAGTTCATGTTAGTTTGAGCAAGAAAAATTTCTCCTTCCCCTACCTGAGGCTTATACAACCTGAACAGGTAAACAGAAATTGTGTTCATGCATCTGTCAAAAGAGCAATGCAGCGATTTATTGATAGATTAGTTCCAGTTTGTCACATTACATATTCCCATGTTTAAGAGCATTTTTGGAGATAAATTTACTTGTGGATCACTTGGGAGAAGAATATTACCTTGTACTTTTCTGTCTCTTAGGTGTAAAGGTATCAATTAGTAAGATACAATTAGTGTATTTCGGGTATATGCATAGATACATTCACTTGCAAATTTTTTTCATAAATCTTATTATTCTCAGTAAATTAATATAAAATGGGCTGAACAGCCAAGTCTTTTACTGTGCTGCACAGTCACAATTGATTAATGATATCACTCCATGTCTCAAAAGCTAAAATAATTTGTTGTCTTTCGTAAATAATATAGAAATTATTGCTGTCTGCACAGAAGAAGAAACATACTGTCTGTAAAGAATTAGTAGAAATTCCAAACAAAGGAGTGCTAATTGATCTTTAAATTATTCATAGAATTCCTCTGGGTTCTTATCCTCCACAGGAGGGTGTTTTTTTGTTGTTGTTGTGATATTCCCACCCCCAAACATGACTTTATCATTATTATTAATTCCTGAGAAGTAACTTTTATATGGAGTTTGAATGAAGGACTGAGCTTATTAACATACAAATTTATATGTTTTTTAAGTAAAGGCATGACTAATACAATTAAATATAGAAATCAACAGAAGACTCATGTTATTGTCATTTCATAGTAATTAAACTAGTACTATCAAGAAAATAAGAACAAATCTGTCTGTATAATTATCTTGGCTAGGAAGCTGCATTTGCATTTTCTTCCCCAATTGTTCATTAAAGTTTGTGTTTGCCTTAAATAAAATAAGTTCAGCTATCTGATTAATGAGCTCTGTTAAACTTTGTCTATGTATAATTCTGCATATGTTTCTTTGTCATGAGAACATTAATGTTTTGTGTATAAATCTAGAAGGTAAATTTTATCTCCAGTCCTGTTTGGTTGATTGTTTTGGGTTTTTTGGGTTTTTTTGTTTGGTTGGTTGATTTGGTTTGGTTTGAGTTTTTTGGTTTTTTTTTAATCACTACAGAAGTAATTATTTCTGTTCTGAAAATATCTTTAAGAATATTTCTGAGGCACCATATGAAAAAAACAATGCCCAACGTGGATTTGTGCTGTTATGGGTTCCAACTTGTTTTCAGTTCTGCTGATAACATGTATGGTGCATATAGTCCTATATAATATATGACAGTATATTGACATACACAGGAATGAAACTGATCCAGAGCATCCACATTCAACAGAACATATATTGTTCAAGAACGTACTGCCTGAGAAACTGGATTTATGCTGTTTACCAAATTTTCCAAAGCAGGCACCCAAATTACTTATGAAGTTTGAGTAAGTGGAAATGCAGAAAATGATGCACAGGAATCAATCATGTAAGCAGTTTCAGTTTACACTTATCACAGCTCTTTTAAGGTACACATTTTACTAATACAAAATAGAGCACATGAAAAGTATTTAATCAGTGCTAGAGGTCTTCTGTGCCACTTGGGAGCTAGCTAATGGGCTGTACTTCTATCACCATGCTTAAAGACTGATCTAGCATTGAGCAACAGGTTGGACTCAAAAACTTGCAGTGGTATTCTGCAACCTACTTATTCCATGACCCACAGGTAAGCTGGGAAGAGGACAGAAATCTATCTGATGGCAAGGAAAACGTGTTTGAAATGTGTTGCATTTCTCTTATTCTTTTATTTTTCTTTAGGCTGCACTAAATGTACCACTGTGCAAAATTTTATATGGGCCAGAGGGAGGATTGGTTGAATTAATGAAAATAAATAATTTGGGGACTCCACAATTAAAAAAATAATATGAAAGTTGAGGAATCCCCAGATATGAAAGATCTGAACGTTAGAAAACTGCTAAGGAGAATTATCATGTGTGCTTGCTTCTTTCTTCTTCCTAAGTATCCGTTCATGGCCAATGAGATTAAACACCAGAACTTTCAGTCTTAGATATGACTCAAGTACATTAGGTTTTTATTATATCAGGATTTCTTGCCTGATGGTATTTATCATGTCCACATGTAGTTTGTGACTTTCTCAGACTCTGAATTTTGGCCTTAACTTAATATATTCTCCTTAAAGTTAGCTTTACAGTACAATGGAGAGCAAAGTTAGCCTGTCAACAATGTCCTGTCAACAGTATACAGATGTATCAACGGGACTGAGAAAACAGGATTTTCAGAGCAACCATAATTTTAAGACACATTCCTTGCATCTATTACAGCACCACAGCCCAACTAGAAAGCATAAGGATGACCTATAGAACAAAATAAGTTTCCTCTAATGACTGTATATAAAGTACAGTATGATAGTAGGACTGCCTTATGCTGCATAGAACTTCTGGGTGAACTGTGCACATTCACTTTAAGAGGCTCCTCCAATGTCCCTGACTTGAACTGTAAAAGATTATTTCCTATGACAACAGTACATCCTACTCCACTTTCACCATTTTTTCTTTATAGGATGAATGTATTTGGGAACTTACACTCATTCCACTCTGTCTCCCCCAAGGACCAGATAATAAAAAAAAGTTTGATTAACTTTCATTCCACATATTTTTAAATATTCTTCCCTTTATTTATTTTCATACAAATGCTCAGTACATAAAAGCATGGATTTTCAAAAATCTCTGACCTTGACATTAGAACAATTCTCTTATTACTGTTTTTGCAGCAATGCAAGTGTGTGGAAATATCCCAGAAGATAAGAAAATCTGACATTGTGTCAGTGGCTAGAGTGGGTCAACATCAGCAGTCATCAGGTGAAGAGTTTTTGATATTGCAACCAACATCCAACTGCAGTATATGATTCTCAAAAGGCAAATTACTTCACTGAAACCCAAATACTGTCAATGACAGCAGCAAATAAAGAACATGTGCTCACAGAAATATCTACAATCTGCTTCTCATTTTAATGCATTATTTTTCTTTTGCTTTCCAGATGTTTTTTGGGTTTTTTTTAATACAGAAATTATTATTCTGGGTTTTAAAAGTAACCTAGGATCAGACATTTTTAACATAAAAAATTGCAATCAGGATAACAGCTTGTGTTTCAGGTTGAAGCCAAATGTAAATTTAAACAGTAAAACCATAAACTTATTAATAAATGCCATTTTAAAGGCAGTGGTTCCAATGTGAGCCTCCATCCTTCCTCTTTTCTGACAACCAGCATTCACGCAGCTATTCTTGACCTCTCTCTTCTACTCTGTCCCACTGGCTTCTTTCCTGGTTTTCAATGATCTTCTGAAATCTCTTCATAAAATTAATCAGGTGAGATCAGCTATTCCTCAAGCTTTCTAAATCGGTCTCACTTTATTTAGAACTATAGAGCCCTTCTGCTCCTTTCTGCAAGTTGTTTAGTAAGCACTGGCATCTAGTTTATTTGAAAGATGCTTGCTTGATGTTTAAAACCTGGATGACCTGATTCAGCTCAGCTGAATAAAATGTTGAAACTCCTTTAAGTTGATGGATAAAACAGAAGTTAATGGGTATTTTGTACTGGATGTCAGAGAAACCAAGTCTCAGTACAAGATTAGACAAGAATTTTGATATGTGCTTTTCTAATTTTTGCCCCTAACGCAAAATGTATGATGGGATGCACTAATTTACTCTGTTTTCTGAGTCAGATTTGTAATTGCATAAATCAGATTTTTAGTTGCAGAATTTTAATTGCATAATCAGTGGAATGAGATACCTAAATAATTTTGAAACCCTACATACATCAGTCTTTTTGGATGTATGTTGATTTTTTTTAAACTGCTCCTCTGTTCCTTGGTCTCTTTATCTGGAACACAAACATCATATTTCTCACTCACCTAGGTTAAGGTATTTTGAAACATTAATTGAATGATGCTTTGACAACACAATCATTTTTTAATTTATTATTCTCTCTCCATTCAAATGGAATGTGAAAGGTAAGCCGCATGCAGGTAATTCCAAGAATATTGTGCTATATGTGACTTTGAATAAATACTTGTAACTCTTATACTATGGCTCCAGCTTTCCATCGGAGCACTGTCTGAAGGCAATCATTAACATGTAAATTTTGGAGTGGTTTTGTTATCTGCTACTTCCATCTGGGACACAAGCCTTCAGATTCCAACTACCCGAAAGATCACCTCAAACAGTCACAAATCTGATGATGAAGAGTCAACTGGTCAGTTTCTCCTAGTCTATTTAGTGACTTTTATGTCCTTCAGAAAAAGAGGAAGAAGATGATGTCGAAACACAGCCAGTCTAATTCATTTGGGGTTTATGAAAAGATGTTCAAAAAGATCTGACAGCCAGGATAATGCATGCTAATGGCTCCTACACCTATCTAGCTGAGGATTATTTCAGATATACTAGCACAAAACCTCCTATGATTGAACTCTCCTCTTTTAACTTCTTGCAGATTTTTCCCCTTTGGAAATGTATGCAACCAGTCATTTTCTGCACTACATTTTGGGAAGAATTGGAACTGAAAAAATGCAAGAGACACTCTTCTTATCCTACTAAGCCTGCTTTCTCCTGTTTAGGCATCATGGATTTTGTTCATAATTTTGTTATATTTTCTCTCTGCTTGTGCGCATTGCAGGAGGGAGTTTGACTAAGACATATCAGAGTGGCTTAGAGATTATTACTCTTCATTGGCAAGAGAAGGATTGCTTCCTGATGTAAAATTCCAATATGCCTCTTTTGTGTGTGATGCCTGTCACTATATATATGCAGATTCAAATCTGACTACTATTTTTATACCTATAACTAGTCTAGCCATTTCTCCTTTTATATTATCTGGTTCTCTACTTCTCCTTCATCTCCTATACTTTTCACAGGAGGGAGGGGACAGCTTGTTTTGCTATTATGTTTTCACACAGAAAGACACTCTAATATTAAAGAAATGTTTTAATAGGATCATAGAAACTGGGAAAGGGAAACATCTCTTAGATAATTTTGCCCATCTCTTTACCAGCATGTAACTATTCCTCACAGTATAATTTTTAGTTTTCTGTCACTTGAAACTTTATACGTACAATCTCAAATGAGAAGACTTCAGCCATTTATCTTTAAAAACTACTGCATAATCTACTACAGGTATTTACCAGTATATTTTCCCTTCAACAGTTACTTAAAAAATTATCTTTCCTTTTCTTTTTCTCTTGCTTTAAATATATTTTTGTAAGACTAAATAGTTCCTGTGACCCTTGGTGTTATTTTCTTTCAAATAATTGAAGACATTCCTTCTCCCATCTCGTTTGTAATTTTACATCAATGTATACCAATACGTATCAGGATTATTTTCATTATTCTAGTGCTCTACAACCATACCTGCAACCCTGTAGTTTGTCAATTCAGGTATCAAAGATTCATTAAAAATGGGTTGGAGTTAAAATGCAAACTGGCTAAAAGACATCAAGGAGACAACAATATGCAAGAGCATTGTTCCAGCTGGAGAAAACTTTGTCATGCCAAGGGATTCTATGTAAAATTCAATCTATTGAATCAGACTATTAGTACGAGTACAACATCTTCATATTTTCTGATTATTTTGGAACAGGAAAATTGTATCTTATAACGCACTTAATGATTACTTTGAGGCAAAGCAAAAGCACGACAACAGATTTATTTCAAATTACAATAAAACTGAGCAACTCTCTTGTGCTTGAACTTTATTTGGCAAGATTGAGCTCAGAGTAGTACTTCATAGATAACAGTTTTTAATGGAAAATAAATATAACCTAACTCTAGCAGTACAAATACTAGTGCTGCTATTCAACCTTGACTTATTTAACGTGTATTTCAGAATGCCTTCAATTGCCACCATTCACAACCTCCTTTCAAGGTTTTCCTGTTGATGGCAGAAGCAATTCTTAGCAGCAAACTGACTTACAAAGAGAAAAGGAAAACAACTACTCCTTCCAACACTTAAAACTATGAAATATTTTTCATCATATTTATCTCAAAAGAGAGATTTATCAAAACATAGTCTGAAAAAAAGGTTTTTCTGATTTTCTTTTACATTTCTATATACTATGCCTGAAATGTTTTATTTCTCAATAAGTACTTATATGAAAAAAGGTTTTTATTTCATACAGATAAAAAATTGAGAATAAATTGACATAATTATACTCCTAGACTAGTCTTTCTAATGAGGTTTTTAAGACAGCTTTCCAATCTCAACCTAAGTAATACAGAAGTTATGTTGACAGAAACAAGCTTGAAAAACTTTAAGGAGTTCTGAACTCATCTTTCCCCTGAAGATGACTGAAGGTTGGTTGCCAAGGCACCATGCAGTTCGGGTCCAACTCTTGCCTTCATGACCCATAGGAATACATTGTATTAGTAGTAAAAATACTTCCCTTATCACAAGAGAACACTACTGCTCACTAACAAGAGACATTAAAATAACAGTTTTACACTGCTTTTGCCTCCTCCTTCAGCTTTTCAAATGTCTCCTGGTGAGACCACCAGCCTTGGGAACATCCTGCACGGGCTGCTGTTCTTCCAGAGCCTCAGCATTTGACACCAACATTATAGCTGGGAGAGCCAAGGATGGAAAATCAATGGAGACTGGAACCTGGCATTTCCACTGATGAGCTTTCAGGGATGTCGTTCCTTTGTCACCTTGGACCTTGAGGGTTTACCTATATCTTTGCCTTTGTAGGACTCATCTCTTCACTCAAAGGTCTGTTCCATTGGTCCTTCAAACCTTCACACAGTTAAACCAGCCCTCTTTCTCCATGTCAGAAGCAGGCTAGATGCTTTCCTCTTAACATACTGTAAAATCAATGGAGATAGAGCTATTTTCCAGAGTTTTTCATCTGACCTTTAATGCTCTGTCTTTAATTTGTATAGAGAAAACGCAGTGTCTTTTGCTCTGTAAACTTTTACCAAAATGTTTTAATTTGAGCAAATACAGTTCCATTAGTATTAAAACATTGCAAGCACTTGCTAAAAGGTTTTTTCCTTCTTACTTTTATGATAGCTTTAGCATAACTTTACTGGTATAATTTCAGAGAGACACCACAGAGTTGAGCCTTGGGGCTATGTTTTCCCACTGATTTGCTAGATAAAGTTTATTATGTTTACAAAATACATCAGCATGTTCATAAAGCTTTTTGTTTAAGAGAAATAAAAGAAGCTTTGTGTTACCTAACATTGTATTTCTTCACAATTTTAATTTAAAACAACTGTAGCAATAAAGAGGGAATATATTTCTTTTTCAGCATTTAACTACAAACTGGTGAATGTAGGTTGCATACCAGACATGGGCTGCTCCTGCATGAATTAATAAAAACAAACTGAATTTTCATTCCCTCAACTTATGAATGGTGCCAGTCTTACAGTGAGATATCTATACTGTTATGTGCTTAAGAAAATATACAAATTAAAAGCCAATCTGGAGGGGTGCACATTTTTAAAGTAATTTCAAGGAAACTGTTTCATAAGGGACTAAGTCACTGCCTTGTGTTTTTTATTTTTTGTTAATGTATTTTATTTTAAGTGATTGTCATCCAAGGCACAGTGAGGGAACAGTAATCAAATATCAAGTCCATACACTGTGATTCCACTTTCCTGGAGACTGAAAAGCCACCAACAAAACCACAGTAACATTTCCAATATTTGTTTTCCTTACAAAGGCAAATCCAAGTTCATTTGTATCAGGGTAAATTAAGAGTAACTCTTCTAATGCCTAGGACTTACATTACGTAAAGTAAGACAATCTGTTTTTAATACTGCTCCTATAGTACAGCTCTGGTCACAGTCTTTTGTGTCAGACTTCTTCACTGATTAGTAAAGAAAAGTCTCTAAATATTGGAAAATAGATCCTAATGACTGAGAAAGTTTAAGTAAGAATATTTATTTCTCCTTCTTCTGAAGGTGAAATTGCTGTACATATCATTTGCCTGATTGAAGACACTGAAAATCACTTGCAAAGAATGCATGTCTAGGCAGGGAAAATGAGAATATTTGTCTGCATGACCATCCCCAAATATATCAAGCCATGGCCTGGACACTATTGCTATAGCTGGTAAATTAACTACATTTATGGCTGGTAAATTAATTAAATATCTGCAGCCATGTTTTTTTGTGAGATTTTCTTGGAGTAACCAAAAGTGTGACACTTGTTAAAATAATACACTTGATCTAGGAGAATGCTTCTCCATTGAGGCATGCACTGTAACAGAAACAGACAAACAGTGCTTACTCTTCCTGAAAATCATGCAAGAGTTTTGAGTGCTTTGGGAAAAAGAAGCAGAATTACACATAAACAAAGGAGATAAATGCATGTGACAGAGAATATAATCTATCTGAGCAGTTGCAAAGATATAACGACTGAGCATCTCGCCTACAAACAATTCAAACTTCAGTAAACCACTACAGGAGGACTGACAGGGTACTAGCAATGCCAGCTGTCATGAGTTAATCCATAGTGAACTCTGCATCCCAACACTGCTATTAAATACAATAAAGGAGAGACACATGGCCTTTCATTTCTAGCCAGGAATACTATATTTATAAAATAAAAATATGTCATTAAAACGTTTTCAGATTTACAAACTCGGAAATTGATAAATAGAAACGTAAACTCCATGGCTCCATCCGTCAAACAGATCAATAGTCTGTTCTCCCACTATGCAGTGTGAATTTCCCACATCCACTACCATTTTCTGGTTGTGATAGGAGTTCAGTACCTCAAAACAAAAAAAATAAAAAAGAAAAAGAGGTGCCACTGCAGTAATCCCCCTCCATCCCCCCACCTCGCCCCTCCAGCCCTACTTTATATCTGCTCCTGTATTACAAGGATACCCAGAACTCAACTTGTTCAAGTCCATATACAATGGTGTCATTTAAGCAAGCCGTGTCTCTTGGGCATGTTAGGTACACAGTGCTTCATTCAACTTAGCTTCTCTGACAGTCTTAAAAAGCAAAGAACTAGGGATCACACTGAGGCAGAGGCGTTATGCCTGCAGAGAGAAAAAATGTATCCAAAAGTGCCTCCACAATGGAAGTCACAACATAGTTGCAAAGAAGGTTCAAATAGCAAGCTGAAGAGTAATCAGAAACTTTATGTTGACCCTAAGTCAGGAGCTGAGGTAAAGCTGGAAGTATGATGCATTAGAAAAAGTACTCTAAGGATACATTTATTCTAATAAATTAAATGTGCCTGGGATTTTTAGTCTGAGTCTGGGTCTGCAATGAAGCAAATCACTCCAACGTCCATATCAATCATAACAACCTCTATGCATAATAGTAGCCCCCTCAAAAGGCCATTAATTTTCTGTAAGTCCTGCCCTACTCTAACTTCTGAAAGGTGGCCAGAAATTGTTAGTAAGGATGCTGTCTGGCCTGAGTAACAAATACGTCAGGGACCATACTGGTAGTTTTACAGTTTAGGTGGAATGAGCGGAAAAATTGGTATAAATTGTATCACATTCTTTTCCATATCATTTTTTTTTCTAGATCAGATCTCTCCCAATTTTTTTTTAACTCTCCCCTCTTTCCATACAGAATATTTATTGTTTTCTTCTTCAGCTATGACAATACTCGATCATTCCCTCTAGCTCTATTCCATTTTCTTTAACTCCTTTATGTTTCGTTTAAATCTCAGCCAAGTGCAAGCAGCTTGAATTTTTACTAAAAGCCTGCTTAAAACTCAAGAAAGACTGCTTTTGCCACTGACCTAGAAAACATTGCCTGAAATTATGCTTTAGCTGTGATACCTTGACTTAAAGAAGTTTTCAGAAGCAAGAGATGTCCAAGGCATAAATAGAATGATTTATTTTTTAGGACAGCACTGTAAGGTATTATATGCCCCATGTTTCATCTTACATTGGGAGCCAATAACAACTGGACATTTACCAGAACTATTCCTTAAGTTTATGGAGTGTTTGAGGACTTTCCAACATTAAGTGTTGGAAATAGTACAAATATTGCAATAAAGGTAAATAGTGTGGTATGGAAAATATCCATTTTTTTATATTGCCAAAGGTATTTGCATATTTATAGCACTCAGAAAGATGCCATACTTTATGTATATCCTCTGTGGAACCTTGATCCCAATGTAACATGTGGGATCTTTGCCATTAGCTTCTGGGGGCCCAAGATTTGTATAAAATATTTTCTATCTCACTAGTGGAAAACAATGTATATATAATTGATTTTTACGTACATCTTATAGTGTAAAGAATAGAAAAATCATAGAACTGTAGAGCTCGATGTCAAAAGGAACCATTAGTAGAAATGTTGTATGTACTTTTAAAACCATGTGCAAAATAGATGATACAGACCATTATGAATCTATGCAAGCATTCTATATAAGAGTCTTGCAGGTATACTATACTTTCATAAGGGAATGTAAAAATCCAGAGAGAACATGGAATCTCTGTCTTGATTTTGGAGTATTTTGAAACACAACGGGAAAGGCCTTCAGCAGCCCTATATAACTTTGAACTTAACCTTGCTTTGAGCAGGACCTTCAGAGGTCCTTTCCAACCTTTTGTTATGCTTTGTTTTTCTTTAAATTTATTATAATTACTCTAATTTCAATGTAGGCAATTTCCATATTTAATAAAACACAAATGTTGAATTAGCTTCCACTATTTAAAAAGATTATTTGCTTTTACTTTTTAAAATTAATCCCAACTTTAGACTGGGTGCACTAAAATCAAACCAAGACAGCTATGGTGGAGGCATCCAAATGTATCCTTCATTTCCTCTCGACAAGTGATACTCATTTTGAGATCTTATGTGATATTAATTAATTCCAAAGATGCTGAACAATTTGCTGATATGTGGCGACAGCAGAATCTTGTTCCAGCAGGCAAAAAATATTCCTACAAGAGTAAAATGCAGACATGACCTAGGAAAGTAAGAGAACACTACTGGCTCACATTTCAAGAAAATATAAATCTAAAAATCAATGGAAGTTTAAAAGATAAAGAAATAAAGGAAATTTTCACATAAGAATTTTTCTTTTGTCTATTGGTAGAGCTCTACTGGGAGAGGTGCAGTTAGCCTAGGGTGAAGTTTGTCCTTTGTGTTTAAAACAATTGAAGGTCCAGCCCAAAACCAGATGAAACCAGCGGGAGAATGAATGCTGCACTAGGGGTAAGCATCTTAAACAAGAGACTTCAAAGTGCTGTTGTAGAAATCTAGAAACTCCATTCTTTAACAATATGCCTTGCAACTGTTATCCCATTTCTTAACCTCGTTTGGCGTATCTTGTACTTTGTGAGCACTATTCAACTTCCAGCACTTCTAGTTATGTCAAAAAAAAATCCCGATTTGATATATGAAAAGTTTCTTAATCTTTTTGAACCAAGAAAAAAGGTTATCCTGCAAAGTAATTTCCCCTGGGGAAATAGGAAATCAGAGAAGTAACACTTTAAATGACCTTGTGGTACTGAGCTGCCACATCCCATTGCTGGAGATTTCTGTACATTAGAAGGTTGCTCTGGTATGTAAGGAGACCAGTGATGTACACAGTAGGATGAAGGATTAAAATCCACAGGGATACCACTGGGATAGAAATAGACATGAGAAAGCTATATTTGGATAAGTTGGAATGCTAAAGAATGGAAATTTTTTTAGCTGAACTCTTAAAAAACTTCTGGATTAGTGTTATTTGCAAAACAGGTTTTTTTAAATATTAAAGTTATATATTAACTCAACACAGAAGAGATTGCTCTAATAAAAATGGGTTTAGTAAAAGTAGTTTATAAAAAGTACTCTAATTTATATAAGCAAAATACAGTATCAGCAGAGCAAAACCATAGGTAAGCTTGGCATATTACAATGCTGTCTCATCACATGTTCTTAGTCCTAACACCTGCTGTTTTATGTAACACAGGAAAAGATTGCTTGTGATCACTAGTTTCAATAATTTCACTAGGAAGTTACTTGTTTCTGTGACCTGGAGAGTACATTATCACATTAGTTGTCCTCTGTCAAATGTTTGGATTTAATAATATTAAAGATGAACTTGAAAAAAAAAAAGTATTAGTTTATACAACTATAGTTTCTATATAACAGCACTGTATAGCAATAATTCCTATAATAAATTTGGATAAAATGGTAACTTTTAAGGACCGTGGGTAATGAAAAACACTTAAAATTTTCTTACCAGATATTTTTCTTTGCTTTGTTCTGATGAAGAACATGAATGAATGCTGAGAGCTGTCACCTTGCTCATTTCAGACCAAGTTCCAGCATCCTCCAGACAGAACTAGAGCCCTCCAGGACCAAAGGACAGGTACAACTTCAGTGACACACCACTGTGGACTCTGAATACTACATTCAGCCAAAAGGGGAAAAATATATAGCTGAGAGGATGAGCAAGGCTCTGCCTGCAATTTCAAGCATAAATGGGAATAGGCAAAGAGAAAATGATTAGGCTCTATCAAGGTGGAGGCTGCTGTAACAGCCTAAATAGGGTGAGCATAAAGCAGCACAGTTCAAAATTTAGGGGCTGAAAAGACTTTTTGTTTGATTGGATTTTTTATTGTTTACTCTGTAACTACTGAGTTTATGGCACATTGCTTGAAAGCACCCAGCACTTCTCTTTGTAGATAGAAAGTTGGACTAGACAAACCACTGTTGCAGACCAACTTGGCAGTTCTCACTGTGACATACTTTGCGTAAGTGTGACTCCACAAATTCCTTGTGCAATTTCCCTTAGATACTGAACTTTCATTTCATACCTCAGCAGACCTATCACCTGGAGCAATGCTGAGTCTTCTGTTAGGGGGTCTGTTGTGTGACAAGGAAGGGGACTAGCTGACATGGGAAACTGTGCCATCAGGAGGAGCTCCTCTCTTCTCTGACCAACAGCATCTGACTAGTAGAGCACAAGGAACCTATGCAGTTATGCTACATATATGAGGGACATATAGGTTTACAGTTTGTGTGGGGCAGCAGATGGGAAGAGAGCAGACACTCTGAATTTCTTGACAAGTTTTTTTTAAAAAGATATTGCATTCTACAACAGATACTGTTCAGTGCTAGATATAGTGATTTTCTTATTATCATTATATACCATGTAGGTTTGATATGAATCTTAATAATTCTTAATTGCAAAAACTGCTTAGGGATCCTTGAATAATAGTTTCCATGGAAATACTCATAATTAGTCATAGATACATTAAATTAAAATAACTATCACTGGTATCTGAACTGCAGCAGTGCCAACAAGACACAAGCAGAGACTGTGGCTTGTACTAAGGTGGTCTGTCTCCCTTTAGGAGACAGGGTGTTAGGAACTAGCACATCTTTTTTGATTAATGGGTCCAGTGAAAAAGGTTGAAATTATTACAAAGGTAGGATGTAACTTATTTGAAAGAGATCTGCAGATGAGCTGCCACATTAGACTCAAAGATCGAGCAGGGTGAAGAACAGAGTATCACTCTCAAAGAGGCACAGGGAAATAAAACCTCCATGACTCTAGGGCTGGGAATCTGCAGGAAACATAAGCAGTGGTTTGTTTTTATGTTTTACTCAAGTTTTAAAATTGTGCCTCAAAAGAAACTCTCACATTAGATTATTTCAGGTCTGGGAAAGAAGGCTAGTTGCTTGTACATCAATAAACTGATGCTTTATAGGGCCAGTAAGGAGAACTTCTGAAAAATACTAGCAAATAAATCCCATCTTCTTCACTCCAATCCTTACCACTTGTATTTACAAGTCAGTCCTTATAGTCGATCTATTGAAGTACCTACACTGTCCAAAACAAACTTTCCAAGTTCCAGACAAACTGTAAATATCCACTGAAAAAAAGAGTAGATTTCTTTTTAAAACATTGATGCCAAGTTACATCACAGAAAACTTAGATAAAAGCCCATTAGTTCTAGACTAAACATGTGCCAGCTATATTTTAAACTCAAAATTCATGTCAGCAAGTAGAAATGCAGTGGACACTAATTATATGAGGTATTCATTAGCCATAACATTACAGACTACACACATTCTTTTGGACAAGCTCAAGCTATCTACAGCCTAAAATCTCACTCCAAAGAAAACTGTTTGAAATGAGAGTATATATCATAGGTACATGCCTGGAAGAAGGGTCTTAGGAAAGGAGGTGGTTCATTCAAATAACAGTTTGGAGAAAACCAACTATTATTTTATTTCTGTTCTATTATGCATTCTTCTATGCACAAGTATGGGTGTGTTCATGAATATGTAAATTTTTGGTATTAGGTTGGATTCCACTGTGATGCTGGCACATAATTAGAAGCTCATCATTAATGATTTATGAGCTACTGCCATGCTATTAACATTTAGAAAGAAAACTATTGCAAATAACTTTTCATTCATACTTTGCCAGGGTTATTCCTAACAGTAGCCACATTACTGAAGATCTGCAAGAAAAGCATCAGGTCTTCCTTCTACAAGGTGATGTTCATAAAACTCACAGGACATGGATATTTTTGCCAGGGAAAAAAAAGGCACTGGTGAAGATGTGGGGAAAAAAAAAAAAAGGAAAAGAATTCCTTAGGTTAGAGACACAATGTGACATTGACATAACAGGTGCAATTAATAGCAGTAATTCAAATGAAAAATCTGAGTAAGGAAGTCCCAGAAAAAGGAAGTCCCAGAAAAAAAAAAAAAAGTAGCAAGTGCTATAAAACCAAATAAAAAAATCCTACTTAGGATTGTTCAAATCCCTTCAGATAAAGGTTTAGTTACAGTTGGGAACAGAATATTTTATTTCACTTCTAGACCTTCTTAATTATTTCTTTATCTACACAGATAAAGATTCAGCTTGAGAAAGAAAAGGCTTGGGAGAAACTTATCCATGTGTATAAATACTCAGTGGGAGAGAATGAAGAAGAGGGAGCCAGGGTCTTCTTAGTAGTGCTCATTGACAGAGCAACAGACAATGGAGACAAATTTCATCTGAACACAAGAAAACAGGGGGTTTACTGTGAAAGTGGTCAAGCACTGGCACAGAGAGGTTGTGAAGTCCCCCTCTGTGGAGAAATTAAAAAACTGAGTGGACATGGTCCTAGGTAATATGTTCTAGCTGACCCTGCTTGAGCAGGGAGTTGGACTAGATGATCTCAGGGGGTCCCTTCAAACATAAAAGATTCTGTGACAAGTCCCAACTACTGAAAGAAGCAAGGCTTTTGAGGAGAGGTAATACCTTTTATTAGGCCATGTAGGAAAGCTTACTTTGGGCCCATGCAACCTATGTTAAACCTAAGAAGCAGCAAAAAACTAATAGTAGGTAGCCATACTATGATTCTATACTTCCCTTGGTTTAATTATCATAATTGAGTAAAAATAAGAATATAAAATATTATGATGCATAATAATAAAACAGTAGTTGACATTCACAAAACAGATATTATTAAAAGAGAAAAGACAGACAGCACTAACAATTAATGCTTGCACTGCTCAGTCATCTGATGATAGAGTTGAGCAAGTTCAGTCTCATTATCACATGTTAAATTATATTGCTAAATTAGCAAGAGTATGCAACTGAGATTTTCTGACCTTGTTACTCTTAGACTTATTCTTACATTAGTTTTAAATAATCTGTGCATCTTAAACTGCAGTGCATTCAACTCTCCCTTTGTGAACTGTGTGCAGTCTAGAATGCCAGCCTTGCCATGTGGTTTTCTTGAGGTTTCAAAGCCAGCCACTGCCTGCCTGAGATATATGCTTCTTCGAAAGAGCAATAACATGCTACTGCTGGTCCAGGTGACCATCTATGCTGCAGAATGTCCAAACCAAATTTGATTTTCATCTGTGGCCCTTTCTTATAAGATTAACATAAAGTAGCTGCTGCTAAAGACTTGATCTCTGCTCAACTGTGGTCAAACTGATGTATGAGAGCAAGCTGTCTTGTTTACCACAGACCAGATACAGAGAGAGGAAGTACATGAAGAAATTAAATTACAGGAGGCTGAACTGACCTCCAGCATGGTGATGAATGGCTTCCTCTTGCACTCAGCCTCTGAGTTTCTGAGA
This sequence comes from Antrostomus carolinensis, assembly GCF_000700745.2. Lineage (NCBI taxonomy): Eukaryota > Metazoa > Chordata > Aves > Caprimulgiformes > Caprimulgidae > Antrostomus > Antrostomus carolinensis. The sequence goes on along the minus strand of NW_010300013.1, from coordinate 8,275 downwards.
AGAACAAATAACTAAAGGCAGAAGATCTTGCTACAAATGTTGGGAGAGAGCCAATTGAAAGAGAATTCACATTTGTGGAGACTTGTACTGAGGTCACTCCTCATTTAGCACAGAACATAACTGATTATACCAGAGTGGCAATGGGCAGAAGAGACATTTAGAAGCTGGTAATACAAACTCTCATCTCTTTACTTTCAATTTATGTTGAGAAACAAGATTTCCCATGATGCAATTCCAGAAGTGATATTTCCCAGTTTGAGGAATCTAGTTCCATGACACTTCCAGGTGATGGAGACACAATAAATCACAGCAGACTTTTACGGCTGGGTTGCATATGCATATCTATCGCCCTGTTTTCTGTTCTTTTTCCCCTCCTTCTCCACTTATATTAGGTTCAATAAGTTATCAACAGGAAGTGATATTATTCCATTGTTACAACAGCTGTAGATCACTGCCAACACTTTGCTGCAGTCATTTATGGATGGTCTGGCAATTAGTTCATGATGTCCATATCTTCCATAATTCTACCCTGGCTGATGTCAGGCAAGCAAGCCATAATATACAGGGCACATGCAACAGTTACAAGGAACACTTCTGGGCTCTTAAATTTGATTGTCTTACTGCTAAATTCTTATAATTGTGCCTGGCAGAGTTTTTGCCCACACCACAGTCTTTCAAACAATTGCCAGACAGTTTGGGAACCAGTGCAAGCTGCAGAATATTTCCAGTAGGTTCTACTGAAGTTCAAGAGAGCTTGATAAGACTCAACTAGCACACCTTAAGCCAGTTAGCGCCGAGTCAGAGAAGCATCCTGGACATGTTCATGTTACTGGCTTATCTATTTAATAGCTACAGATAGTTAATATTAATTCTGATTTATATTACATACCTCACCAACTTTATGATACCTGGCATTATAGAACTGTTCACAGGCAATATTGATTGTTTCCAGAACTTGTTCCATTACGGCACAAAAGCAGCTGGATAAGTGAAAGTATATGTGGCAGCCTAGAGGGAAAATGAACTAGTTTCAGTGTCCAGCTTGAATCTGGCCTCTGCTTCCTCACGAAGATCTTCTTTGCAAGGAATATATCACATGACTTCTGTGATTGTAAGAAGCATGAATGTCAGAAGAGTAGATGTGGAGCCCATATGAAACCATAGCCACAAAAGGCTGCTTGTTCACTGAATTAGGAGAGCCAATATTGCCAATACAATGAGTGATATCCCAGCTGGCTAGTTGTGCAAAACCCTGACAGTTGCCTGTTATAAAGTAGAATCATGCATATTTTGGGTGACAGCAAAAAATCACGGTTCCGCATATTTTGTTCATAAATGCAACTTTATCTGACAAATCAAATCCTATAGCCTTCAGGAAACTAACATTTCATGATGAGCCTGAAAATTCAGTTCCATACATTTCAGCTGCTTAGACCTTACAGTCCCTGAAAACCGAGGCTTATAGCCACTGATAACCAAGGTCTTTCTTTTTTCAGAACAGGCCATTCTTACGCTGATTCCACTCAGCTTTTTCAAATGGGCCATACAATTCTAATACAATGTGACTATTGAACAAGCAAACACTACAAAGATTTCCAGAAAGCTAAGTCAACATGCATGTATATGACTGAATTTCCAGATGGGAGTTTTTTCCTTGCTTGATTTGCAGTAGAGATTTAACTCAAACTTATTCAGTCTGGAGTTTAAGGGTATTGTGAAGTGGATGATGGGGGGTTTTTTACAGCATCGTCTGCTAGAGTTCTTCCACTAGGCATAAACATCTAAGCACAACTGTGGCTCTCAATAGTAAGGGAGAAAGCTTCAGAAGACAGGTGAAGGTTCCCCTCTTACCTGAGCAGATGCACCAAATTCACAACCTTTTTCTATGTCTATTTCTCCAGTGTTGTACCTGAACTATACTTTCCTCTGCTACTTTTCCCTGCTTTATAACAAAGAAAGATCCAGTACATCCACTTCAGGAAGGAAAAATTCTATTTTAAGTAGTCTCCAGTGGAAAAATCACTGGAGGATTATAAAAAAAAGCAAAAACTGCAATCAATTCCAAGGGAAGAAAAGGTAAGCATATTTTTCTTGTGGGAAAAGGAAAAATGCAAAACTTGAAACAGGAACATTTTCCAAGCCAGAATGATGATAAGATCTGAATGGACTGAAGAATGGAAGTCCCTGAGAAAGCCAGACATCACATATTTGTTGACTGCACACTTATCTAGTGAGATGAATCCTCCTGACAGAACAATCTAATGCAGAAGGAACTGGCATTTGCCTTGCAGTTTCTGCAGGCTTTCAGTCTCCTTCCCCATGAATTTAAGAACAGGTAGTGGTGGCTCAAGGTGTCCTATCTACTTCTTCTAGAAGGCAATAATCCTCCTGCTGATTACAAAAAAAAAAAAAAAAAAAGCTTTTTAGATAATATAACTTTTTAAAAAATCATCAGTGATCCTAAAAACTAGAAATTAGATTAGTTTTCCAGGACACATGTCATCTCCAATTTTTTTTTTTTTTTTTCAGCAATTAACATCCCAATACACCCTCCCCTCTGTTCTGGTTTCGGCTGAGACAGAGCTAATTTTCTTCTTAGTAGATAGAATAGTGCTGTGTTTTGGGTTTAGTATGGGATTTGGTACGAGAAGACATATACTTATATATATATATGATAATATACTGAATGTTTTTAGCTGATGCTAAGAAATCAAGGACTTCTCTAGTTCCCATGCTTTGTTAGCATGCAGGTGCACAAGAAGTTGGGAGAGACCATAGCCAGAGCAACAGATACAAACTGGTCAATGGAATATTCTGTATCATGCAACGTCATGCTCAGTATATGCTCATTTGGGAAGGTGTCTCTCCTTCTCTTCTGGGATTGCAGTTTTGTAATCGATGAGCTGGGTGTTAGTCAGCAGGTGGTGAGCAGTTGCACTGTGCATATTTTTTTTATTATGTTATTTTTATTTTATTTTTTAAATTTCATTTTATTTTATTTTATTCTATTCTATTCTATTTTAATGCCAATTTTTAAATTGTTTTTATCTCAAGTCACAAGTCTCCTTAACTTTACCCCTCCGATTCTCTCCCCCAAGCCCTGGGGGTAGGGAAGGGTGAGTGAGCAGCTGTGTAGTGTTTAGCTGCCTGCTGTGTTAAAACCGAAACCAAAATCTGAAACTGCATGGGAAAGGATAATGAAGATGCCTTTCCTTTAATTTTCAGTCCGTCTATGAGATTCAGTTGTTGTATGCCATTGTAGCCTCCTGTTACACATAAAGGGCTAGTACTATTCCCACATCTCTCAAGGATGTTCTTCCTCTGCTTAAGTTTTCTCTTCTGTAAAATAGAAAGTTTACTACTCTCAGGAACATAAGTAGCAAGTGCTACATGTTCTTTATGCCATATTCTTTATGCTAGGGATGCATCTTTTCAATAAGTCAATCAGAGAAAAGTTTCTTTATATTTGTTACTCAACGTTAACACCAATGTGTGTGTATTACCTATAGGTCTCCTAAGGTTAACATCGGCTATAACCAAGAGTATGAAGCTAGAGAAACCTGTTCCTTTACAGATTCTCTACCTAGATTCTCAGTCTAGATGCCCTAAACCCAAGCCTCTCAGTACTGTATGAATCTAATTTATGATGCAATAAATATTTTTTTATATCTAGTTTCCTCTACAAGTACAATGATGGGTTTCCTCCCACAGAAAATCCTAAACAATGAAAAATGCTATACTGGAAATGAAACCTTCCTGTGTTTGGTAGGATGCTTTGTTTAATTCATGAAAAGAAAAAGCAGATATGCTTGACAATAAAGCTTTGTATTGAGATGTAGTAACTACCTACAGCCTGAAAACATGGAAGTCTTTGAAGTATATTAGGGTCTTCGAATAGTTAAACAAAAAGAAACTGCTTTTGCAAAGTAAGTTCCCAGAGAGAAAGTCTGCTGAACTGAAGACTTATGAATGTACACTTATAGTAAGTAAAGCCCTGATTATCATATTCCTCATAAAATTCTTTGAGGCTTTCCACATTTTAAAGCTACATGTCCTGCTAAAGACCTACCTGTTCAGTACTCACTGGAATAGTGTCAGATAGTTTCAGACAAAAGAGGATGTTGAAAAGATCAAGATGCCTCCACACAGTTCTGAGGAAGGCTCCCCAGTCCTAGGCAAGGCGGTGATTTCAACCCCGGTTCTTCCCCTATAGGCTAGCTCTTGGCTTTGTTGGCTACTTAAATCCATTTTTGAGACTTGCAACTTTTCCCTCGAACATAATAGAGCACTTAGGTAATGGGAGACAGTTGAAAATACAGACAGTAACTCCTAATGCCACTAACTACACTTGGTGTTTTCTTTTGCTAGTAGAGAAAGTGTACACATTTAGAGAAAATAATGTGAAAACTACATACTTATCTGCCTAAGTTTCTTCCCCACTCTACGGCATTTCTCTCCAGTTTGATCCCCTGGGATGTCCACAATGATAATTTATCTTCTGAATTATACAGTCTTTTTGTTTATCTGTTTTTATCAGCTTCCCTTGACTTCATCTAGTCATGCAATCAGAAACAAGTCCGTATGCTCTTCCTCTTCCACCTTCTTTTTGTTGTAGTCTACCTGGTAGTCTCCAGCATTCTTCATTCCCTGTAGTAACACAGTTTGAGTATGTAACCACTAGATAAATTCTCCTGCTCTAAATTCTAGCTCTATAAAAGGAAGCAAAGAACTGTAACCTTCTCTTCATGTATGTAGATCATAGAGAAAATACTTCAATGACACTTTCTTCCAAAGACAGACAAGCTCTAGTCCTTTGTCTGTAGCAGAAGATGTATAATTGTAGGATGCATTTGTTTCTATCTGTATAGACAGCTTTTTCAGTCACTGGAATGTGATTATCTATGTTGTGCAATTGTTAGCACAATCCCCGGTATTGTATTTGCACAGGGTGATGGCTTTTTACTGTCCCATCTGCTTAGGTTTTGTCTAACTGAGATTTCTAGTTTTACAGAATTAAAACCATATCATGTTATTGTCATACACTATCTTCTATTATATAATGAAATTCTGGACATTTTAAGAAAATACTATTTGTCTATTCTTATGCAGGAGTATATTTGGACAGTTTATTTCTTTTTCTGCTGTCCAATATTAAAGCAGCTTCAGTAGATTAGAGTAGCTTCAGTACTTCAGGGAAAACATTTTATTTTGAATTTTTGGTTACTATATTTTAACTACACCAAGGGTCATGACACATACCCACTCTCAAATCAGGGGCACAGCTACCAAACC